>NC_066587.1:12619223-12925057 GCF_905475345.1 Vespula vulgaris
TTATTATAATTATATATATATAAATTAATACATATACATACATATATATATATATATATATATATATACATATATAAATTAATAATATAGCCCCTTTGCCATTCATTATTTTATTCACATAATTTAGCACGTAAACGTATAAGTTAATGGTGTCGTATTACTAACTACGGATAGATATATAAAGTTATAGGCGCCCTGGGGTTTTTTCAAGGGTCCATCTCGTTCTTTCACGTGTAAAGCTTACACAAGTGTTACAAGGCAACGGTCATCAACGGTGTTTTAATCGTTTTAGCAGGCAACATTAATACGAAGAAAGTATTAATTTTTGTATAATTTTTTGGGGGTGAGGGAAACGTATATATGTTTCAGTCTTCCAAAATGAAATAATAATATTAGATAATAGAAGGTCAATAAATAAAATAAAAATGATCATAAACTTATGTCGAATTAATTCTCTCGTCGTACGTATTATAATTTTTATTCTTACACGCGTTTAAATTAAATTGTATAAGTAGTATGACGCAAAATGTAAAATAATTTTTTTTTAAAATCAGTTGTCGCTAAATAAGATGCACACATCGTAACAAAATTATTTTTTCGCTATTATGTAACACACACATATATATATATATATATATATATATATATATATATATATCAGATCTTTCTGTCAAAACACCCATGATATGCCCAGGACAAAATTAACGAGGAAAAAGAAAGAGAAACAAAAGAAAATAAAAAGAAGAAAAATACTTTGCATGTAAGCAATAATAGGTATGATTAAATAGACTTTAGAGTTCTTCTCAATGAATTTTTGTTTAAATATCCTAAGTCATAACCAATCGATTTAACAGTTTTTATTTATCTTACTTTTCATTGGATCTCATTTTTATCGTTTACTCAGCATACACGTACGATTATCAAGATTACATAATAACGGTAATGACGATGACATAACGATGACAGCAACGATGGTGACCATGACGATGACGATGACAATGACATTCATGAAGATGAAGACAGTAGGAACCAAAAATGGTAGAGCAAAAAGAAGGAAATAAAGAATGTAAAATTGAATGTGTTAAGGGTTAAGAAAAATATCGAAGATCAAGATAATAAAAATATGACAAAGTTATAAATGATAATGCAATTAGTATAGTTATCGGTAATGTTTGTAATAAGAGTAAAATTATAATATTAACGCGTACGGTATGAGAATGGAGCTTTTATCATTCGTGTCTAATGTTGACGATTCTAAAGTATCGTCTGTATGACGTAATTCGAGTCATTTGGTGAGACACGTTAGCAAGGATTATTTTGTGCGGCAGTGCATCAAAGGCACTGTATCCTCATTTCTTTCCTAGCAGCGTGCCATTCGTTCTTGCATTGTATTTGTATTTTACCTTATTTTTGTTGTTAATTTGAGAATTGCATAAATTTTTAAGAGTAAGATGTGTTTTTAAGATGAAAAGTAATCGTATGATATTGCGACTGATCTCTTCAATCAGCACTGTTCAGACGCATTAAGATGTAATTGTTGCGACGACTCCTCCCGTGTATTAGCAGTTCATAATTTTCCTCGGTAATACACTTCACTTTGCATTCTCTAACATCCTTACGAATAGAACATGAAAAATCCCCAAAGTTCAAGGATATATGGTCGTCGATACGACTGGCAGTATGTTGTGTTTTTATTGATCGTCGATTTTACCCCATTGGTAACGATCGCTCTTTTTTCCTTTTCTTTTTTTTTTCACGCGACATTCGAGCGAGAGCTATGCTACCTTTGCATTAATAAACTGGCAAAACGACAGAGTCCTGTAAACACTACTGTTTATTTTTATTGGCTTCATTTTTATAATAATGCTTAAATTGCAACAAAAGCAGAGAATATACAATTCTTTTTTCACGACTTGTATGCTGCGATATAGCGTGTTTTCCACTTGATTCGGCAGAACACTTCCAAGCCGAGGAATACCGATAATATTTCGTGCTTCCCGCACTTCACAAAAAAATACCGTACACATTACATACCTAACACGATAGAGCACTCTCAGAGCAAGGCGAGGTTATGGCACGATCTGTGCGATATATATAAACAATTGCTTTTTCTATTCTTTTGCGCAGATTTGCTCATAACCTTGCGATATCCATAATGTCCAATATACACGACTTTACGGCGTTTGTCACTGCAACGGGATCACGATATATCATTTCAATCCATACGACCAAAGTGCACGAGTAACTTCATTTTTTTTATTCCGATACGCGGAGAATAGTTTCTTCTACCCTCCCATGCCTTTTTCCTTTCTCTCTTTTTTTTCTTTCTTTCTTTTTCTCTCTCCCCCATTCATTTTCCTTCTTTTCCTTTTCATCACTGTTCCTCTTCTATTGTAACGCTATACGAATAATACGACGATTGGACAATACCTTTCGTCGCGTCTGTTCCTTGCGTACTGTATTGTAAATCGGCAATAGAGACAGTAAACAAATACATTAAATTCAGTCCCATTCTATTCTCCCACCCCCTTTCTTCTTTTTTTCTTTTTTAAAGATACGATCTATATAACATGTCATCTACCGTCGACTACTATTAAGTACACAAATGAACATCGATTCATATCCGAAGTTCATTCGGGTGCATTAAACGATCGTAGGTATTTTTGAATTCTCGATTATCCCGTGCAAAATCCGCTAAATAATTCGTCTTTTTTTCAGATACGTGTCCGACATTCATCGTTAGAGACGTAAACGAAGTTCGTGAATCTCAGATTGATAAAATGGGAATGCTTAGCAAGAAGCGCATGTTTCTTTATCGATCATGGAGACGAGGACGTTTCGCGGCATAAGTATTTTTCAAATTAAAACCGCACGTTCGAATAAAGTAATTCCACCAAATCGTTTATCTCTAATACGCCATTGATTAAAATCTTTCTTTGCGTGAACCTTGCAAGCTGTTTGTCTCAATATGTCAAACATAAGGTAACTTCATAATCTGGGTTGGCTCCTTCGATCGGGGAAATACTAGTTTGCGTTTTTTTACTGTTATTTGTTTTAATGAAGCTTGATTCAACGCTTAGTTGTGTATGGATCGTTTCTGCAGCTTTCACATTCACTCATTTTGTTGACTCACTTCTTCCTTGGTATCACTATCTTGCTGATTCACATTAGATTTGTTGCCTCCTGATTGATTTCCAGAATTCCCATCGTTGATCTTGTCATTGTGCGAATCAGTCTTATCGTTTGAATCGATCTTAACATTTCCTAAAAGAAAAACAAGAATTAATAATATAACGTGTTAAAAATGTTAAGTTCTACTAATAATCAGTGAAATAAACGAACCTTGCGAAGAATAGTATTGTTGTTGTTGCATCTTCATGTTTCGTTGTTGCTGCTGCTGATGTAAATTTGGTCTGTGTCTGTTTATCTGTGCTTGTTGCTGCGACGGCATGGAATTAGGTTGTTGCGTAGAATTATTCAAAGTAGGACCTTGCGCAAAAGGTACAACAGGCCTCTGTATAGGCGGTGGATAGCGTTGTTGTGATGGTTGTATGCCAGCTCGTGGTGGCATACCCATTCCTCGTACATTTTGTTGTAATACCTACAAGTTTACAAGTTATAATAGAAGCCATATGTACAAAAATTGCAACTATTTTTATATTAGAAGATATAAATAGAATTTAATTTATTAAGTAAAGCATTAAATTTGTTACTTCATTTGATTTATAATACGACGTGAAACAAAGTAATATACGAATTGATTTCTAGGCACAAAGATCCACATCCAAATATTATGATGCGCATAAAATATTAACAAATAGTTATCTAGAAAGCAATAAAATAATTACAATTAAGATGTTCTAGAGCATCATTTGGTTATAAATTTTGTATATGTTTACATAGGAAGATTCCTAGATAACAACTTGTTATTATTTTATGTGAGGATTTCCTGTATATATGTATTATATAAAGGAGTGGTACATACATAGTTGCTGTAGCTGCTTACCAAAGCAGATTGACTAACGCCCTGATATTGTTGATATTTATGATGTTGTGTAGGACTTGGTTGCGGTTGCTGCGATGAAGTTTGTTGTTTACAGTTTCTCGATTTAGGAGATGGTATTTGGGGCGCTAAGAATATGTGTATAAAAACAAATTTATTAATATTTTAGAAGCTTTTATTTCTTAAAATGACATAAAAACTGAGCAAAACTTACTTGCGTTGAAGACAGATGCTAAAACATCTTGCTGATTTCCCGATGGACTTTTTAATTGTCTAGGTTGTTCCTGTGGTTGATGTTTATTTAGGAATGTAGAAGTTGCATTAGCTGGAGCAGGTAAACCTCCAGTTGGGTTCCGAAATTGCTGTGCTGCAGCAGCAGCAGCTATCTGTAGTCCTGAATTAGACAAAAATCCAGGACTAAAATTTTGAAGACCAACAGGCGTTGCACTTCCAGTTGCCAAGCTTTGACTATGCTGACCAAATCCTTGAAGACCATAGTGAGTGCCAGTTTGTTGTGTGGCACCACCTGGCTGGTAAAAGCCAGTTTGCGATCCCGGGAATACATCTATAATGACGTATGAAGCAAAGTTAAGTATTAAAACTAATTAATTAACGTATTAAAGCAAATCTAACTGGTAAAAGATTTTAAAAAATTATATTTACCAGCCGATGTAGCACTATAATAACTATTTGCCGATGCCTGTACATTAGGGCCTGGCCTCTGCACCAACTGAGAGTTACCCATGTAACTACCGCTTACACTAAGCACTTGGTTTGGATCATAAGGTATGTAAGGTAACTGTAAAATATAATAAAAACGAATTTTATTTTTTCATTCAGAGCGATTTAGCACAAATGGTTTTCAAAAATAACATACTTGATTTGGCTGTGGTGCAGATGGTGCTTGAAAATGAGGCGCCGCTTTAGTACCAATTGCACCAATTGGTTGAGAAGATGGTTTAACACTTGCTGACATTAAAGAATTCGATGATGAACTGATAAGAACCGTATTTGGATTATTACTAAGCTGCTGATTTTGTCCAAATGGAGGTGCAGTTGCAGCAGTCTATTAAATATAAAGAACGAATCATTTGATGTAATTGCTTATATCCTTTTATGTCTTGATTATACAGTTATACTTACAATACGATATTGCGATAAATTATTGGGATACATATCAGGAGTTGGCGCACTTGGAGCATGTGGTGGCGGTGGTGGCGGCTGTGGCAAGTATACATTTTGCTGGTTGAATGAACTTTGAAGGGACGGTCCATAGGGCGGATATTGCGTGAAAGGTGAACGACTTTGATCCAATTGGAAAGCACCATATAAACCACCCGCTTGTGCTGGTAATTGACCAGAACCTGTATTGAATAACATTGCTGGTGGTGAAGGTATAGCAGACATGCTACCATATTGTGCAGCTTGTGATCCAGGATATTGTGGAAATTCCTGAAAAAAATAAATGACTAAATCAATATATCGTACATTATTAAATTAATTAAACTTTGATAAATTTCGATTTATTGAAAATACAAAACTTAAAAAAAACAACATAAAGAGCAACTTCAAGATTTGTAAAAAATGTGATGACATTGTTATGAATGTTATGAGATATTTAATAACATACCTGATAATTGATATGAGAAGGTTGACCAGTCGAATTGAATGGTGGTGGGCTTAAAGGTCCTTGAAGACTAGCAGGTGGATGACCCATGGGACTCTGTCCAGCTCCAATAGGACTCGGACCGGGTACAGTAGAGCCAGGTTGGGTTCCATTGCTTCCCGCGGATTGTTGCTGCGGCTTCACCTGCGGGGGAACCAGCTGCGCATCAGGCAAAGAGTCAGCATCTTCCCACAGGGGACATGATATTTCTGTTATTTAATTTGCTATATACATCACTGTCAACTGCCAATATAATGCGATTTCTTGTTTTCTCAAAAAAATAATCATGTTTGAAAATTTAACTTTTGATAAGTTAATTTTTTTTATAACGCGATTTCTAATAAACTTTGAGAAAAATAAATAAGCTCACTCATAAACTATGTGCATAAAGACTGCATGATTTACTTACTACTGGATGAAAATTTTCTGAAAAAACACTGCTTCCCTCGGTAAGCGGAGCTTACGCTTTTGAAGAATGCAAGCGAAGGTTCGGTCTTGCTTAATAAAGCTCTTGTAAACAATACATTGGATCAAGCGCGTTATCTACTTACCTTCATCTTTTCGTCGTAGCAAATTTTCAACTGTAGATATTTAGACTTCATGTTTAATACACGAATGTTCCAATAATGAGCTTATAGAAAATTGTCACACATTGACCAAACATTCGCACATTGGTTTCACAAAACATTTTAACAGTAAGTATTTGATTAAGAGCATATTTTTTATGTTTTCAAAATAATATACTTTCAACCGATAATCCAATATTCTCGTACGTAAATATTGTCATACGTAAAACGCAATTATTACATTGAGTATTGATATATTCTAATATATATTAAATTGAATTATTTCCTGGACCATTCGGATGAAAATATTTTTGAAATTTGTACGAATTCAGTAATGCGGAAAAAATAAAACAAAACTAACTAAAAGAGGTATAATTTAGGACAGCGGAGAACCGCCAAGTCAATTTCAAGTGATGCAATAGTTTTATAACATGCACGATAATATGTACATCTAGTAAATATGTGGGCGTTTAGAATTCATAGAATTTCTATATAATTATCGAATTATATAGAAATATAATGACTCACCTTGCACACGTTCGTAGACGTTGTGATTTCATTTTTCATGTTATTCTGGTTGTACTGCTGATGTGGGCTGTAGCTATCGTCGACGTCGCTGTTCTCAAAAGCTTGAGGAAAACTGTTAGCGGTACTGACGACATTACCACCATCTTCATGTTCGACTACAGTCGGCATAGGAGTGGCGTTTTCCCAAACCTTTTTTACCGAAGCTATCTTCAAATTAAGCTCTGCGGTTGAGGGTGATATCGTACTTTGTCCAGAGCTCATGTGCATGGACCGAGTCATTCCCAAAGTTTTGCTTTTGTCTTCTGTCAACTGCGAGAGATCAGAGTCGAATGTAAAATCAAGTTTCATATCGGCGTTGTCTTCGTTCTTATTAAATGATAAAGGCATTTGAATAGGCTCCTGGTTCTTATTCTTCATAAGGTCATTCGGTTTGTTGGAGAAAGCAACCGATAATGATTGTTGCGAATGTTGATGCATCGGATTGCCTTCCTCTTCCATTTCTACGCGCTTGTCTACGCGTTGCTGTTTCTGAACATGATTTGAAAATTTGGATTTCATGGCTAAATCAGTTGGCGTTGTTTTAGTCGTTTTTGAGTAATTTGTATTCTCAAAGATTAAAGTTTGAACCGGTGGTGAAGAAACATCAGAAACATTCTTCTCTACGAGATCTTTCGTGTTCTTTCCAGCTTTTTCACCGCTTGGAGAATTTCGTTGACTGCTATTGCCAGAATTAGCTTGCTCGTTATTTTCGTGAACTTGATCATTTTGCGAAGTTAAGCCGGACATCAATTGAACGTCAGCTGGGACAGCAGAAGGAGAATTTGAGCGCAGTTGACTGATGAAAGGTTTGTCCCAAGCATTCACGGAAGGTGGAGGTGCTGGACCACCAGACGAATCTTTCATATTATTATTGCCAGAACTATTCATTTTATTTACGTCATTTGGATCAGCAAATGTCTGCTGTTGTTGCTGCTTCGCCAAGCGTTGTTTTTGAAATCTTGGTGGGAGCTTCAAACCTTTTGTATTCTTATCGTATTGTTTTTGTGGCATGCTCACTGGTTGCTGAATAGATTGACCTAATAATGATGGTATATTTTGAGTTTGTTGAGAAATTTGTTGAGACCCATTGTTTGATTTAGATTTTGAACGATCTCGTTCTCGTTCCTTCTCCTTCTTCGCTGATGGTTTGATTTCATCTTTTTGGGAGTGTCTAGGTTCTTTCACGTTTTTCTTTGAACGAACCTCTTGGAAACCATCAGAGTCCAACTTATCTTCCACAATAGTCGATCCGTCTTCCGTAAAATTATTCGAGTCTGAAGCGTTATCAACTATTTTCTTTTCTTTCGATTGACTTTTTTTATTCATGTCATTAAAGGCTTGATTAACCAAATTTGGTTCATTCAACTTGATTTCATCTATACGATTTACAGTATTTTCCTTATTACTAGATGACTTGTTAGACATTGATCCACCATGCGAAGAACCTTGACTCCTCGATCTACCATTTTGGGATTGACTTATAGATGACTGATTTCTTTGATTACAGAATGATGAGTTTTGAACATTTCGTTTTTCCGCTCCTGGTGCCCTTGATGACGTACTGGAAGATTTGCTATTCTTTTCACGTTGATCTCGATTATTTCCACCTTGCTCGTTCCTACGAGAATGTAAATTACCACCCATAGCATTCTGGTTTGAGTTTTGATTTCCACGTCCGTTAAAATGTTTGTTGCGACTATTACGAGACTCTTTGTGATCATCCATGTGGTCTTCACTATTTTCAGATGTGGTTTCCCATTCTTCATTACCTACGTCGGACGAGGTTTGTTTCGATACGTTGCTGCTGCTGCCACGAAAACGTGATTCCCGAGTGTCTTTACCCTATAAATAAATAATGAATAAATTATTAATACGATTAACAATCAGATCATTAATAATATACAAATAAACATTTACCCTTCTACTTCCACTGCGAGTTCTCTTGGAGAGAGATTCCTCCTTCTTATGCGGCTTTTGTGATACAACATTGCCAGATGTTTGATGATTATCCTGTTTATTAGATTGTTGACTCTGTGGATTCGGTGATTTTGTACGTCTACCTGTTATACCAGCTGTAAGAGCTTGTTGTTTCGCTATTATTTTATCGTCACTAGACTCTATTGGCGTGCTCGCAGGATTATTTGTCTCTTTATCCGATGCAGTCGTTGTTGAACATTGTTTAGTAGTATTCTGTTTTTCTTCAGCATTACGTTCCGATGAGAAAGGACTTTTACTGGACGGTGGCCCATACCCTTCCATGCGATTACTATTATTACCAGAAGATCTGATTCTAAATCCACCTCGACCTCGTCTGGATGGTTCACCGGATGGTGCAAATCCTTCACGACTTGGTTTTCCATCATATGATCGTTTCTCATTTCGTGCTTGGGAATATTCTCCAGTTCGTTTGTCTTCTCGTCTAGATACCTCTCTGTTACGTTCTTCCTTATCGATCTTCTGAGATAGTTTCGGCGATTTTGCAGACCTCCTCTCTTCTTTTCCTGATTCGGTTGAGCCAGAAATTTCATCTGCACTATTTTCAGAATCAGTGTGGCCATAGGAACCACTTCTAGCAGATGCTGGTCTACCCGATGATTTAGACCCACCTCTCCTTCCTCTAGATTCTTGACCACTCCAACGTGTATAAATGGATCCTCCCCATTGACGTCCACCTCGACAATCTCGAGCACGTGAACTGGAGCTTCCGCTACTTGTCCTATTTCGTGTATTCTTCTCACGTTTTTCCTCTTTCACATGTTCCTTATTCGTATCTTCAATATGCACATCCTCTCTTTTCTCTAGAGTCAATTTTTCCAGATTCTGTTTTACATTCTCTAGTTCGTTTATGTCTTTAAAAGTTTCCAATATCTTTTCCTCTTCCTTTTCAAACGTTGGTGATACAGCATCAGCCCAAGCTTTTGGAGAACTATCTCCTCTTTCTACAGGTCTATTACTTGTTTCAGTTATACGTTCAGATTTTCTGCTACGGATATCGGTTTCTTTTTTCGTTTCAGTTACAGTTTCCTTTACTGCATCTTTCTTCTCCTGCTCAGAGCTATTTCTTTTCAATTGAGTCAAGTTACGTTTCTCGCTCTTTAAATCATCCGCTTCTAATTTATCTTTAGTCACAGGACCAGGTGGCTGTCTTCTATCTCTCTCTCTTTCTCTATTATTTTCGTGATAAAGATCTCGCTTTTTTTCTTCGTAATCCGAAATTTCATTTACCCATAAGCCACAGTCGCGCAACTTATGAGGCTCATCGTCGCGCGATGATGTTTTCGATTCTCTTGACGTACGACTATCACGCGAATCCGGTCTTTGTGGCCGTTCATTACGTTCGATACGTTCTTCGCGTGGCATTTCACGTCGTTTTTCAGTTTGTCTCTCTTGAGTACGATCATCACGCCATTCGGTACCATCGGAGCGTTCCCTATCATCGCAACGCTCGCGTTCATCACAAGTATCCTAAAGAAATGATTTTTACATTGAATATATGCAGTTGGGTAAAATAAAAATTTGCACATAATTAAAGATGTACTGTGGAACATATTACAATAAAAATATAATACTAATTATATATGTATTCTTTTAAATGATAAGTGATAAATCATTTTATGAAGAATTAATTCAAAAAAGCAAGAAACGATATTATCTATTAATAATATGAACAATGAAATTGATAATAATAGCGAGTAAAAGCGAGAAATCACAAAGCATTTTTTCCTTGCAAAGTACATCTTGATGGCTTCAATGCACTTTCATATAAGAAACAGCAGCACAAATGTGCATAACAGACTTATGTAATTTCTAATTAATATTTATCAATTCCCGTATGATAATGCGCTACAAACCGCTGTCAGAAAAAGATATATGGACAGAAAATGCACTAACTTTGTCTGTTACGAAATTCTTTGGTAGCTGTTCTTTTTCATTCAAATATTGGTTTGATCACTTCTTTGTAATTAAGCACAGTAGCCATCACTGTTTCAGTTCTTGAAGATCACATCCATATAAGTATATACCTAAAAGCGTGAGAAGCAAAACAATAACATGCAAGGAAAATTGTTATTTGTGTTTTCTCGCTGAGTTTTTAATATGATTTACCACTTGCGTAATTTGATAAATGCTTCGTAATTGGCAAAAATCATCTCATTAATACAATTAATTTGAAATTTAAAAATAAAAAGAAACGAAGTTATAGATGTGTGTGTGTGTGTGTGTGTGTGTGTGTGTGTGTGTGTGTGTGTGTGTGTGTGTGTACGTCAATTGTTTTATATGCTGAAATATGCAAAATATAGCGTTAACAATAAAAGTTGAAAAAAAATTACCTTTAAATAGTTGTCATAGTCCTTTTTTTCTTTACTGTCTCGGTCACGATTTTCAACGCTGTCTCGATTCTGTCTAATCGGTCGATTCTCTCTACTTTCCCTACCATCTCTTGAATCCAAATTTGTTTCTCGCTCCTTATCATCGAAATGTCTCTCGCGTTCCCAAGGTTCGCGAGGATGTCTATCGTCCCAATCATAATCTTTGTAGGTGCGAGTGTATTCGTCATAATAACCACCTGATTTTCGATGTGCAGGATGACGGTAACGATCCTCTCTGGATAATTGTCCACGATGGTCGCGCGATGAAGAACGATCCTCCTCCAATGGTGATGATACATCCGAATCAATTCTACTTCGCCGGGGTGGTGGTACTGCATGTGATTGCTTCGTATTGTTATCTACTAATACAAATTTTCACTGATTATAATATCTATTTAGCTAGGAGAATTACGTTAATTTTATAATAAAAACAATTTTTAAACTTACTTAAATTATTATGATTGTGACCCCATCTTCCGGAATCATATTGTTGAGCAAACGAGACAGATTGAGATGATCTTTCTGCGCTTGGTGAAATGCGATTAAACCCAGAACCACTCCTTTCTGCCTGTTGTTTTTGAAATCTGGGTGGTATGTTAGTTTGGAAATGTCGTAAAAATCCAGGATATTCACGATCTCTAATATCACGTTGATCACGATCACGTTCTCGTTCACGTTCGCTGCGTGCAGCAATATCTGGTTGTCTCAAGAAATTCTGTCGATCTATTTGTCGATCATTTTGACGATCATTTGGTCGATCATTTGGTCGATCATTCTGACGGTCATTTGCTCGATCGTTCTGGCGTTCGTTCTGACGATCGTTCTGACGATCGTTCTGACGATCAATTTGTCGATCATTCTGACGATCAATTTGTCGATCATTCTGACGATCAATTTGTCGATCATTCTGACGATCAATTTGTCGATCATTCTGACGATCAATTTGTCGATCATTCTGACGATCAATTTGTCGATCATTTTGACGATCAATTTGTCGATCATTCTGACGATCGTTTTGCCGGTCAAGTTGTCGATCACTCTGTCGATCATTCATCAACTGATCACGGGTGTCTCTAGATTCTCTTAAATTGTCCCTAGGTTCACGAGATTCACGAGCAGATTTATCATCTTTTCCTTCAGAAGAAGTGCGAGATCGTTCCCGTTCACGTTCTCGATTTTCACGTTCTCTGATTTCTTTCTCGCGTTCCCATTCGGGTACAGGAATAGGTACAGGTGGAACACTAATGAGACCTTTCGGTTCAGGTGGTGGTCCACGTTCATCTTCTTTTTGTCTTGATTGTTTTTCTTGTAATTTCTTTTCCAAATCTTGTAACTTTTTAGCTGCCGCTTGTTTAGTAGATTCTTGGAATCTTTTTTCTTCTTCCTCTTTGCGTTGACGGGCACGTTTAACAACAAATGCAACTTCAACTTTCAATCTGCGTCTTTCATTCCACGCTTCGTCGTCTTCTGCGTCTACTTTAGAACAAAATATATATATAATTAACATCGATATTTTAAAAATGTATAAAACGTATACAATAAAAGTAATAAAAAAATGATTTCAAACCTCTCAAAGAATGCACCGATTGCAGCGATGGTTGAGTAGAGAAGCAATTTGGACCATTAGGACCACGTAAATCTCGAGATAGAGTGCTTTGATTCCATGGACGATGCGTAGGTTGATCTCGATTATCTTTTGCAGTTTCTCTATTGTCACGATTGTCCCTTGGTTTATCTTTATTTTCCGAATGATTTTCATCTAATTTTTCTTCTGTCTTAACATCTTTTTTTTCTTCCTTTTTCGGGGGCTCAGGTTCAGGTTCGTCATCGCTAAAAGCCAATTTCTGGTTATAATCAATATCATCGTGCGCTGCCCAGCCTGCGTCACGCGAGATATCGTCCATTCTTGTTAAATCTTCTTCTTTAATAATAGGACGCGTTATGATCTCCTCCTCTGGAACGCGATCGCGTTCTTGCGGTCGTTGAGGAAGAGGAAAGCGATCTGGAGGATAGTTGAATCGTGGCCGTGGACCACCCGATCCTACGTTTGGTGAAAACTGAGATGGGAATCCACTTGGGAAATTTCCTCTATACATCTAAATATACAGACAAGGACATACAAAATTAATATCTCGCTTACAAAATATTATGCAACGTAAAAACCAAATTTGTATTAATAACTAACGAAAGAAATAAGAAAACAAGAGTAAATAATATCATTAATGAAAATAATATGATATTTTTAACTATGATTAAATAAAGTAGAATGATTTTAAGACTTGCCTATGTGTATTATAATAATTTATATAAAAATATAAGAAATTTTTAAATTTTACAGCAAATAGCGTAGTACAGACGTATTAAATAAATTATATTTATCATAATTAAAAAGTTTGATTAGATATAACTGCAAATTTCGATGCTTTAAAAATGTCTATGAACACTAAATGTATTGCAAAATTTTAAATCACCGATCTATTTACAATTCACAATTCGTGAAAATATCAATAAACATTTGTATAAAATCTAAAGTAACAATAAAGATGTGTGGTACATAACGAAAGGAGAGAAATCTAAAAATATAATTTATATTATAATAATTCCAATATATAAATGTGATATTTTAATATATTTTCAATGCTGATACGCGTATAGATAAAGCGATTAGGTAAAAAGTAACGGAGGAATAACCCTTCGATAATGTTGCACATTCGAACTAACCTGATGCGAAGCAGAAGGAAGTGGACCTTGACTGTTGGGGGAAGTACTCTGGCCTGCCTGGCCCATAGCCATGTTGGGCGATTGGCCCAAGTTCTGTCGCCCGCCAGCGAGTCCCTCCGTGTGTCCCGTAGAACCACTGGGACCCACCATTGGGGGGCCCTGGACCGCCGGAGTATTCCCATTTCCGGGAGCGCCTGTTGTTGGTGTTGTTCCGCTCGTCGTGCGACTGCCTCCTTGAATCCAACTTCCTTCTGCTATAGATTTATAAAGTTCATTCATCATAAATAATGCAATTAAACTAACAATATAAATCTTTTTGATATGGGACAACTACTGTATCAATATTTGTATTTAAACTATAAATACGATATTGTAATCAGAATATGATTACATAATAAAATATTATTATATTTATTATCATATTATTTACTTTGAGGGCGTAGACTTGGTCCAGGACCATACTGTGCATTTAGTTCTCGATTCTGTTGTTGCTGCTGATTGTTTAGTGCACCTCCTAAGAATATTTAAGATATATAATATAAAGTACTTGCGAGGACATATGTACAGCTGAAACTCTTAATAGTCTAATCTGTAACACTCATGCGAAACATATCTGTCAGCCATTATAGTGTAGTGCAGTGGCTTATGAATAGTCCCTGCATAAATAATAAAAAATGCATGAAATACTTGTGCAAAACTATTAAAAGCACCAGCTGTTTATATAAATTGATGTACATTTCTAAAAGAACTTTGACATAAATAACTAAAAAATGAAATTCATTTTTCAAGATTAATTCAATACAATTCAATACAATGTGTCTCACTGTTATTAATGAAAACATAAGAAAATTATAGATAAATGTTTCAGATGATAGTATAGACATATCATTACTGAGATAATATTTATCACATATTAAATCCATAATACTTGAAAATATAATGTATTTTTTAATATTCTATACTTGTATTTTTCTCTGAAACATTTTCTTTATGTTATCTTTTTGTACAAAGATACTTTAATAATACAAGTTTAACCAAAGTGTTCATATAAAAAACACGTGCACATATGATTTGTATTTAAACCATTTTAATTTAATGACATACTGATATTTCTTCGTTGAAAATTATGGAACGTACGAACTTGGAAGTTTAATATTAAAAAATATATTCTTGGTTTAATAATTCTGACATATATAGCATATATGTCAATGTACGTATATCTCATATGAGATCTATTTAAAAATTAATTCTATTCTGATTATCATGTAAAAATTAAATATTTAAATAAGATATTCACATTTATTTCCATTACTTTCATTATTATATCAATTTTCAACGAAGATCATGTTACTCTACTAGAGCACAACTATTTAAATACATTCTTGATATACTCAAAACATTTACATTTTGAAATATTATATTACAAAATGCAGTTAACCAATTTAAACAAGCATATTATAAATGTAAACTTTCAATAAAGACTCTAAAAATCATAATATATAGCAAAACAAAGTAAATATGTTCTATTAAACAAATTTTATAAAATAATATATATATATAATAAATATTATAACTTCAGAACTATTGGATTAATGATTATATGATTGATTATATATCTGTAATATGTTTTTATATTCATTATCTTTTCATCATATATCATTATTCACATATATCATATATTACTAAAATAAAATTTATATAATAAAAATGCTAATGATAAAAGAAAAGAGCTTATTTTAAGTTTAAGACTGATATTTTGTATCTTAATTATAATACAACAATATATATATCATAAATAATCAAAATATTGTACCATTTCAGTTCTTACATATATTTTTACTATTATAGTATGTGCTATAAGTAGGACTATAACAAAATTTACTGTATCCTTATTATATAAAAAATAGATATTTTCGTAATATTTGTTTTTAAATATAATTTTTTTATTTTCTTACATATATAGTAAGTTTTGCTATTGCCCAATGAAATATTATATGAAATTAAATAATTTAAACCTTTTAATCATACTGATTTCTATAATAGCATAGAATAAAAAGCTTTTGGGGAAGAAGCACTAGAAGCACTACTGCAAGGAATCAAATTTGAATTCTAACAGCGACAAGCAAGCAGCATCCCACCTGAGTGGTTGTGGGAATATGGCTGTTGCTGTAGCAATGAGTGGTGTTGGACAGCGACTGAGATCGCATTGGATGTTGCCGAGGACTCTTGAGTCTGGCTCTGATTGGAGGCGGAGACAGAGGGCTGTCCGCTGAGACTGGGAAACTCGTGTTGGAACTGCGGGGACTGGTGGGCAAGGAAACTCAGCCCAGGGGCACTTCTTCCCCCTCTTCCGCCCCCCACGAGCCCCGCGTATCCAACCACTGCTGCCACAATGGGCATACATATAAATTAATTGTACTATCCAGGCAGTTTTACTGAGATTATTATCTCAAATTTATAACCCAGAAGTGGATATCGAATATTTTGAAATGATAAATAAACTGTAAAACTAATATTCCATATAATAAAATTTTTACTCTCACAAATAGTTCTGAAGATCCAATTCTGGATTTTTATATGAATGTAATACTACAGTATTACTTATTTAACTTTATAAGTGAGATTATCTCAATATTCACTGATACGATACATAGAAACCAAATAATCATAAATCCTTTTTTACTCTAGTCAATGACATCATTTTTTACATATTATTTATTGTTGTTACAGTGATATAAATGGAAAAAAAAACGAAGTTTTTTGTAAGCATCATTAAAATAACAATATTTATAAAAATTGAATAATTACCTTTTAATTACATTTCAATTAAATGTTTTTATTATATTTGTGATGTTCTTGTTGTTGCATTACTTAAAATTTTAATAACTACGTACATGTATATATATGAATATGTTTATATACACACACATATATATATACATATACTTATATGGTAACTATGTAACTCATTTAGCTACGAAGAACGTAAGTAGTCACTCATCCATATGTATGTTTCTAAATCATCATTTTCACTTGATCTTTAAATTTATGAGATCTTTAAAAATATGTGATTATTTTTCAATATAATTTTTAGACTGTACTACAAACAACAGATGTTCTTAAATTCAGATACATCGCAGCTAAAGAGTTAATCATAACTGTACACTGTACCATACAACGTGCTTTCTTTTTGTAAGCATTATTCACATTCCTTGATAATATTCAAAGTACAAAGCTACTACCATTTCTTCAAATGTAATATATGCAAAACAACAATGACTTTTTCCAATTTCTAACTGATATGCATGGTAAATATTGCAAACAGCATATTAGTATAGTTTATTTTTCATTCTCTCTCCCTTCTTTCTTTTTTAGTTTTGCTTAAAATATAAATGAAATTAAGATATTTTCTTAAATTTAATGGTATGAATAGGTGGCATGCTTTTTCTTAATGATACATAGGAAGGAACTTATAAATAGAGGATCAAAACTAAAGCAAAGTATGCATTTTTCTCTATCAATGTTCCTTTCAAAGCATCTTTTTGCATAATTTATATTTTTCAATATTTGAATTTGTAGAAGGTATTCTTTTCCATTAAATTTTTTTCAAAGAAAGCAAATTTGGTAATGTTATTAAAAAGAAAAAAAGAAAATACATACCATCTCCTGATTTGCTCATAATTGCACTCCATGATGATTTGTTGTTTGCATCGGAAGAATGTGAAGTACCTTGTTGTCCTGGTAGCAAAGGATGAAGAGATGTTGGTGCAGTCGACCCCGTTACACATTGTGTTGGTGAAGAATTTGTCTTGCAAAAGAATAGAAATGTTTGTGTTATTATAATACAAAATTTTGTAAAAATAGTACAAAATATATATATAATATATATTGCGCGTGCGCATGTATATACATATATATGTTTCAGAGAAAAAGAGGGAAGAGAAAAAAACACATAGTTATAAAAGTTACAGTGTTTGAATCTGTTGCTGTTGTAGATACAGTAGTATTAGTGCTTGAAGATCCTGAATCCTTGGTAGTTGCCCAACCACTTCCTCCACTAGGTACAAGACTGACAGCTGGATCGCTGCTGCTAGTTTCACTTTTCAAACTGGGCAAATTAGCGGGAGGTCTCCGTGCCGAGGGCACCCTTCCGAGGGTTTGCATGCCATGTTTGCGCGGTAATGTGTTCTTTTGTTGATGTTGTTCTAAGGATTCTCCCTATGTATGATATATAACAAATAAATATTAAAATTTTAAATTATGAAATATTTTTATATTAAAAAAAGAAATATTATCTCTAATCTTAAATATAAATAGAATAATACAAATATTATAAAATTAATAAGAATAATATGCTGATCAACTTACCCTGCTTACCCGATACAAATTATTGATATCTAACGATTGAAACTTTGATTTTCCTTTCTCCCCCTTCGACAAAATCCCTGACAGAGTAGACATGCTGTCTGCAGGCAACCATTTAGTACCAATCAGACCCAAAGAACGAACCGTTTGTCTGAAATAAAAAGGGACACAATATTGATTTATTTTTTTACTTATATATAATCCTAATTTTTAATTTAATTGATTATTGTATATAGATATAAATAGATATAAATAATCAGATTCTACAGAAGGAAAAAAAAATCATACAATAATAATAGGAAACATTATTTAATATTATTTACACAGCAGCTCAAAAAAAAATATCAACTATATAAAAGAAAGCTAAGAGAAGTTAAAAATATATTTTTATAAAATGTCAAAAATAAGCATTTGAATAGTAAGTTAAAAGTGTTAAAAAAAATATAACTATTATAATATTAATTAAAATTATGATATAGATTTATTATTAAGATTATACTAATCTAAAAAAATATAATAAAAAAATTTATATTAATTTTGAAACTGTAATGTTTTTAATAAATTCTGTGCTTACTTATGATAAAGCATATATTTATTATTCAAATAAATCTAAGTGTTATAAGGATAATATTAATACAAGAAAAAATGCAGAAAATAGTAAAAAAAAGTCATTGAAATCGTTGATTGTAGTGAATGAAAGGCCATAGCATTGCTCAAGATATACTATATCATTGATTTAACCAAGCACGAAGAATTATAGCTCAACGTAATTCTTTGAAATAGGAATAAAATTGGATTTTTCCAGAAATAACATATCGAACATGCGGATCTATGAAAAGAAATTGTACGGGAGGCGCAACCCTTCCTATCGCGATGTCAAAGTCACCGAACCGCTCAAAACAACGATCCTCGGATCGAACGTGAAAAATCCCGCATTTCTCGAATGGCTTTTATTCGATAAAGATATTTAAAGATCGGAATTTGGCGATATCACGCTATATTCGGAGAAGCGATAGGAAAAGAGAAGCTATCAAAGGGGAGGGGAAGTTCAGAAGAGTTTAAAGCATCTATATAGAAAAAGGAGAGTCCACGACGATAGAGCCAAATTGACAAAATAATTGCTTACCTTGGTCCGTCCAAATGGGTTGCCAGTTCACAAAGGGGTTAAGTCCCGTTTAAAACTACTCAATACACGGATCGCCACGGATTACAGTCTCAAGTCTCAACAATTGTACCGCGCCTGAGAGACACAGATACTTCTTTTCCACAATTCGTCCAAGATGGCGAATGCGCGACTTTCGGCTCTTCTTCTGCGATCAATACAATTACGTCATGCAGGCCCAAACAGAGTCGCTTCTACAGACACGCCACTCGAGCGGATTTCGCTGTCACTTTGTCGTTGCGTACGCACTTTTTAGATTGCGTTTATTTTCTATCCGATTTTAATAAAGGATGAAATTGCACACTTACAGAATCACCGGACACGATTTCCGCTTTTTAAGGAGAATGAAGCGTATCGCGAGAGTTCGTTAATGTTTTTTCGCCTAACCGTTACTCACAGCAGGAAGGTGTAAACGGACTCCGCAGATGTAAAGCGGCGCTGCTATGAAAATTCCTTTAGCCATGCACCAAAGTCAAATTCGTAAGATGGCCGATGCATGCAATCGTAATCTCCTATTAAACAATGCGAAAATACTATATAAGAAAAATATTTTTATACCATATGTTTTCATACAAAAAATTATTTCTATTAATTTATTTTTCTTCTTCAAATTTCCTTTATGCTTTTTAAAATATACACATGCAGTATAATTTTCAACAATAACTTGATCTTGGCAGTAGTCGTTTCACTTTTTAGATGGCGCTATGTTACATAAATTGCTGTCTTCTTTGAAAGCTCTTTGTGATACCGATACGTGGTTGATGTTATGGAACAGATGAATCTCTTCAAAGATGATTAGAATTTTATTTTTTTTGCTAAAGAATATAATTTATTTAAACGATAATCAATTTGTTTATAGTAAGTAAATCTTCAACGATATATAATAAAAACTTGTTCGATTTTTTTTTAAATAAATATTTCATCTTATTCATATATTAAAATACTTTCATAGTTTTTTTAAGTTTTTATGTTTGTGTAATAATTTTAATACATACAGTACAGTCGATCCAAGAAAATCTAATTAATTGAAAAATCAAAAAATTACAACTATTAAAAAATACCAGTTTAAATACAGTTAGTGTAAACAATATTCTTGCAATATCTCATTTCAAGGAGACATAGAACTTCGTTTATTAACAAAATTTCGGCAAATAAAAGCTATATGTATATTCTTAGAAGTATTCAGGATAATTTTTGTAACAAAAATCTGTATATGTTATGAAAATATTAACAAATATCCAGAAAATAGTAAAAATATATGCATAGTAAATATTCGTATAGTTACAGTTTAATAGAAAAAACTATTAAGATTTAATATCTAAAGTACAACAGATCATTTGATTTAATTATTTTAGTATTTGGTAGGATTCTTTATTTTGATTTTATTATAGCTTGAAGTTGTGTAATAAAATTAAAAATTTTATTCCACTCTTTTAAAAGAACTTTCTTTAAATAATTTTTTAATGAAATATGGTATATTTTTTGTTTCAGGTGATCCTATATATATTTAATAATTTTTATATCTGGTAATTGTGAGAATATTTTCAAATGTTTCCAAACATTACATAAGATCCATATTTGCATATTAATAGCACTATGTTTTGGATCATTGCTTACATAAAAATGAAATTATTTTTTAAACTCATTTTCTCTGCATTTTGATAAAGATTTTTTTTTTAAATAGCAATGTACATTTTGTGATTCATAATGCTATCAATAAAATGAAGAGATTTAATACCAATAGCACTTATACATCTTTAAATTAAAACAGATTTGATCATGCTTTACAATGGATTATGTTTTGTTTGCCAAATTCTATATATTTTTTTCCATTTGGCTAATTTTTATACAATTGTACAATTGGTATATTAATATATTCCTTTATGATTTTCAATTTTTTTTTCTATTGATATCAGTTATATAATACTTTTTATAAACTACTGTTTCATGGTAATTTTTCTTCACAAAAAATTATCTATTGTACTGATATTTATATACAATATGTCCTGATGCAATGTTGATTGTTGATATTTAAAAAATTTTCAACTTAACTGACATTGGTAATATTTACATTCAATGTCCTTTATGTTGTAAATATAGTAAATAATGTTAGGAAGCAGTAACTATACAAATACTTAGCAGACATAAATGGTGCATGATATATCCATCAAAATTAGATAAAGAAACATTATATTACTTTATGCAAAACATTACAAACTTTATGCATTACATACAGCATGCAAAATCTTTATACATTATTGCACTGATTGTGCATTATAAGTGTTCATTTTATATTTTTATAAATTTATTTTTTATTATTTTGACCTGAATAAAGTATTATATATATTTGTATCATGTTTTACTAATAAATAATTGTTACTAATAAATAATAAAAATACAAAAATTCTTTATTTTAAGGCTTAATATAATTATATTTTTCAAAGATCTTGCAAATTTTCTTTTTATTTTCGTGAAAAGTTATAACTTTATGTGTAAAATCTTAAATAACTTTTTCCAATATTTATTTATTTGAAAGCTGTATATTTTTAAATAAATTTCTGTTTTCCGGATTTTCTTCCGAGTTTTTATTTTTATTGAACAAAAATTAAACATTTGACTTAATGAACAACTGTAGCTTAAAGAAGAGATTTTGATAAGTATTTCGTAATTTTAAAAAAATTTTTCAAAACCGGAAACAATAAAAAATCAGGCTTGGTTATAAAAGATTTAGGCTGTCTACTGCATTTGAAAAAGTATGGTTGTCTATCATATATAAAATTGTATGTTTGATGTTAAGTTTAGCATATATCTTACAATTGTTTATTTTGAGAATCAAATGGGCTTTTTAAATATATGTCAGCAGAATATCTTTTTCCCATAACTTCAATTTCATAGATACCTGTTTGTAAATATTCATTTGTTATATTCTCTCCATTAGGGTGTTTAATATAACTAAAAAATTAAAAAAGGAGAATATGTATAAAAAGATAGTTCCTTATAAAAGTACTTTTCATAATAAACAATAAACTTACGCATGTCCAATGCTATTACCACACGTATAACCATATTCTGCCCTTCTTACATATCCAACTAATTGACCATCTCTATATACAGTCTCTAACCCCCACATAGGAATATTGCTTTAAAAAATGTAAATTGTTTAATTTCTTACAATAGAGAAATTAATATAAAACTCATATAATAATTTATAGAAATACATTTATATCTACCTATTAAGACGTAGATGTACTAATTTCTTTTTGATTCCATTTATATAAAGTTGATCAATAGCTGTTTTTCCTAAATATGTACCAGTTTTGCGACAAATAAATTCTAAACCTGCTTCTAAAGGATTATCATCTATTCTTAGATCTAAACCCCATAGATGATATCCTATAAGATACAAAGTTAAGATACATTGGTATAATTTTACTGTATATCATCAATAATATTACCTTTTTCACAGCTTAAGCTATATAATGCTCGATATCCAGCTAGTTTCATTTTATACTTTCGACCAGCTTCAGTTACAGCTTCATAAATTTTTTTACATGACTGCTTTGGTATATGAAGTTCAAAACCATTTTCACCAACAAAACTAAGCCTGAATATACGTACTGTTTCATTTTTTATTTGTACTATCTTGCTAGTTGAATATGGAAATTTTTCACTGGATAATTCATCTTCTATCAGTGTTTGTAGTACTTGCTGGCTAGATTTCCATTACTTGTTATAATATATATTACATATGATATTTTAATATACAAAATAACTTAATTTACGTAATATTTTACCTTTTAGGACCCTGTATAGATAGAATGCCTATTTTTTCTGTAGTATCATGGAATGTAACATCAAAATTGTTTTTTTTGATAACATTATGAATATGAGCCCATGTTTGATATGTTGATAATCCACTTGAAACTATTGTTAATAAAATCTAATTAAATTTATAACTTTTCAAAGGAAGTATTAAGAAAAATATTAAATAATTAAGATTTATATAAAAATTACCTATGTAAAATGCTTTGTTCTTAAATATAGGATCTATGATACCACATGAATCAGGTTCTATACCAGTAACAGTACAGTCTCCTTCTATACCTCCTTTATGATTAAGCATACAGGTATAAATTATTCTATTAAAATTTCTTCTAGTATTTGATGTAAAAATATAGTCTGCAGCTTTTTGTACATCTGGCCCACAAAGATAGAATTTTCCAAGATAAGACATGTTGAACAGTACTACATTAGTTCTACAAGCCAATGCTTCTTCCTGTATCTAATAAAAATATTATAAATTTTATATATATTAATTTTTAAATTATTTAAAAACTAGCCATACATAAAAATATTTACTATATCATGATGGAGAGGAAAGTCAAATGTACATTCTGTTTCTAAAATTTGTCTATATTCATCATTTTCTTTAATTATCATTGTGTTATTTTTATAAGGCAAAATAGCTGCTGTTTTATTTTTTAAAAACCATCCTGGTCTTTCCCATCCTTGACGTTCTTCCATAACTGCTCCTTCCGCAATAAGTAGCTGAATTATAAGCATATATTTTTTCTTTTATAATAATATATATTTACTTTCGATTTATAATTTATTCATTTAGTTTTTAAGGATAACTTACATCATGAAAAGGATCAGTTTTGAGATTTCTACCACTTAATGGTTCATCGTGAGGAAAAACCACATCATAATTTTTTGCATAAGCTTCATGAGACCTTTCAGTAGCCCAAACTAAATTATTCATTTGTTCAGGTATGAATCTTTTAAACATAAATTTTTTAATATTTAAAATGTTTTAGTTGAAAATATTCTAAAGCAATAAAATATATTATGAGATAAATTTTTTATATAAAAACCTATTATTCATACCTTCGAATATCATATTTAAACATATGTTTATCAGGACGTCCATTAATGATCCATAATGCTATTTGTTCTCCACATCCACCACCAAACATCATTCCTGCACTATTATATCCACAGGAATGATAAAAGCCTGAACAACGTGGATCCTCACCTTTTAAAAGCATTTATCTTAAATAAATAATTATAAATTATTTTATGTTATTTAAGATATATACCTATAATAGGTTTGTGATCAGGTGTAAAACTTTCTGGACCACAAACTGTTGCTTTTATACCAGTATTTGCAAGTTTTGGCATTAATTGAACCATTGACTCCATATGTACATTAAACACATTCCAATCTAACTCATATAAACTAAATGCAAAATCCTTAGGTACCTATATAAAAATTCAATACATTTTTATACTATTATAGTGTGTTTTATATTATATTATATTATATTATATTATAAACTTACCAATTGTAGCATACTAGGTTGTTTTTCATAGCCTCCTATACTCATAGAACCACCCTGTACTTTAAAATATAAACTTATATCTGGATCTCTTACATTTGGTAAATTTTTAACAGCTTCTATTGCTTCAGTAACAACATATGCATGTTTTATTGGTATTAATGGAATATTTAAACCTACCATTTTAGCTATATCATTTGACCAAGCTCCAGAAGCATTAAGAACAATATTAGTATTAATTTGTCCATATAGTGTTTCTACAGCAAAAACTTTTTTCAAACCATATATATTTTCTTTTGTTAATATTTTAGTTACTGGACAATCTTCTATTATCTAAAATATTATATGTTTATATTATCAGTTTTCATTTTAATTGTTAACTAATAAAACTTATAAGTATAAAATGATTATTATTTAAGTAAGAATACCTTACAGCCATAATTTTTTGCTACTTTTGACAAGGAATTAATCAACATAGCAGGATCTACTGTTCCATCTCTTGAAGAATAAATTGCACCTTGAAAAACTTTTTCATCTAAAAGTGGAAATATTGCTTTTGCTTCATTAGGAGGAATTATATGTGCATCAATACCAAATGCTTTGGAGGTAGTGACCAAGCGTTTATATTCTGCCATTCTCTCCTATATAATAATTATAATTCTTAAAAACACTAGTATATGCAATAATAATTTACATGCAATTTAAGATATTACTTGCAGAGATTATAATTTATTAAAACATTGTAGTGTAATATCTATCAACATATTTACTTACATTAGTATGAGCAATATAAAGACCACCATTATTTATCCATCCTGGATTAATGCCACTTTCTTTTTCTAAAGATGAAAGTACATTGATAGAAACATTTAATAATTCCATTTCTACATCATCAACACCACGTAAATTCCATATTAAACCTGCAGTATGCCATGTTGTACCAGAAGTTAATTTCGATTTTTCTAAAAGTACTGTATTAATCCCACGTTTTGCCAAATGATAAAAAGCATGGCATCCTGCACTACCACCACCTGAAAAATATTAAATTGTATTTTTTTTTTAGCAATAAACAAATGGCAAATTGTTCTTTTATATTTTTAAATTAGTATAGTTATTTTTTATAGTTTATAATTTATAGAATTTGTTTACCAATTATTATAACATCTGCAAATTCTGGTAATTGAACTTCTGATGTTGTAATAGATAAATTCGTTGATATGTATCTACTTTGTCTGATTGACCAATTTGAAAACTAAAAAGCATTAATAATATGTATTAATAATATTTTCATTCAAATTTTTAAAAAATTGTTTTGTATATTTGGTACCTTATTTCGTACGAAGCGGATCATTGTTTCTCTTTGATATCCTTGATGCTTGTAGTATGAAAATGTAAATATAAGTTGCAACTGATTGATCTACAGTAACTAACATTATATGGATCTTTGTTCTGACGTAATTCATAATATCACTTCTCGTGATAATGCTTCTCTTATTGTGAATTTATCATTTTTGTTGATAATAATAATGAAACGAAAATGGAATACAGGATCATTCAAAAAAGATTATGTGTACAAATACATATTGAATACATTTTTTAGAAATTATATTACCAATAGTACTAGTTTGATACACTTTGTGATTGTATGATTATAATCAGCAATAAATAAATACAAATATATAATCATTAAACTTTTTTTGTATCATATTACATGCACAAAAATAGAATTATACTGAATTACATTCTTATTCGGTAATTTACTATTTAAATTTTTAACATGTTTATAGTTTTTAAATATAATATTCATGATGTTACTTTCAAATACTATAAAAAAATAAATTGAATACAAAATAAAAATTGCTACATCCTGTATGAGATTCTTAGTATTAGTTATCAAACTGTTATGTTTAAATTACAACACAGCTTTCATCATTACTACATAAAATGTTATCAAATAAAATAAATGTATAAAAAAAAAGATAACTTTTCTTCTCATCTTTAAAAAAACATCTTATCTTTTCAAAATAGTTAATTCGAAACTTTTACTCATCTCATGTGATATATTACTTATCTTTGGTCATTGAAATCATAAATGAAGTTATTAATATAATAACATATTTTATTATAAATTTAATAGTCAAATAATTTATTATTTTTATTTTTATTTATTAGGAATCATATATTATATCCATATTTTTAAGATTGTTCTTAGCACAAATTTATTCATATCTTAATAACAAAATTTCTTAGCAATCATGCATTCAAGTTTTTTTCACAATGATCATTATGGTTTAACATACACACTTTTAATTACAAAAAAGGAATAAACATACAACAATATTATCTACATATGAGAGTATTTTTAACATTAGTTAAAGTTGATGATTGTATTATTGTAATCTAGATACATTTAACAATATCATCAACTTCCAAGGAATTATTAGCATTAAATGCTTGAATTCATGAATACTTATACGTGTTATATATTATGGTGTCTTCAATTTTTGCAATGTGCACTTTCATAACTACCAAGTAGTATAATTCTTATTATAAAAGCTTTTCATGATTTTTGTGAATTATATGGCATTATGTATTAATACAAAAAATAAATACTTTGTCATGAAAGTCGTGCATACTTTCAAGAGTACCACAAAAACTTGTTAGAAATATAAATATTGATAATAACTATCTTAAAGTGAAGTGTGTTCTTCACTGGCGAGACTGTCAGTATCTTCTGTATCTGAGTTTGTTGCTGCTTGTACTCTAGCATACTCATCTGTATCAATACTTTTACAAAAATGAATAGCATATTTTAATTTTTGTCGTAATACTGGTTTGCACGAATACCTTGGCATTTTCAACAGGAAGAAACACGTGTAACTTTCGGGAAGAAAATGATCTGGTGGATGATATCTATCCATCACCTAAACAATAATAAGTTATGATTAACATTCATTAATTTTGTTAAATTATCCAGTGTGGAATTAAAAAATAAAACTCACTTGTAAAACAAAGTCTCTGCCTCTAAAGTCAGCAATTGTTCGCGGTAAACGAGTTCTACCCCAGACAAAGCGAAGGAAAAGAGATCTTTCCTGATTAGAAAATTCCTCCATAACTTCCCAGAACCATTGAATAAGAGGTGCCGTAGCTTCGATGCCTACACATCAATATTTCTTATCGTTATATTTCATTACTCCAATATATATTATTAATTTGTGTTTTTTTTTTATACTACAAGAATAATTATACGTGCCTTTATAAGTTGCAACAGATTTCAGTAAACTAAGTGGTATGTCTGGACTACCACACACCATGGTTTCTAATTCAGCTCCACTAAATAAGGTCAATAAAGGAACAGGTACAACTTTTGATAAACCTTCACGTACTGCAGCAACTTGTTGATCAAATTCATGCAGTCTATAATTGAGTGCCAATCTAACGTATTCATGTCGATTTTCTGGCGTTATCTTAAGGTATCTGAAAGAAACAATTGACAGTGCAAAATACTACTTTGAAAAATAATAGCATATACATATGTAGAAGTAGTTCATTTTATGAACAATAATTATGAATACAAATCGTTTTACCTATTTGATAATGGTATATCATGTCCAACAGCAGATGGTGTTGAAAATGGCATTTCCAAAGTTTGAAAAACTTTCTCATCAGGATCCATATCCCGTATACATAACAATCCAGGAACATAATCTCTATCTACTTCTGTTAAATCTGCTGGTGTCAATGATGCTCCAGTAAGTTGCTTCCAAACAGGTTCCGCCAAATTTAAGCTCAATGGACTACCTGTCCTTATTGCTATACCCATTAAAATACCTAAGAATTGAAACATGCTCATATGCAATGTCGAATTAGCCGTAGGATTCAACAGAAAACAGTCTCTGTTTGTGCCACTGTCGCCTCGACCATTAGGCGTAGGTATAAACAATGGCAACGAACCATTTTGCAGTTCATCACACATCTCGGCGATACTTTCGCTATAGCCTCCGCCACAATCATCTACGCTCTCTCCTATTAACGATAATATCGATGTGAGATCATAGAATCACTTTGTATGTATTACACATTACAAATGATTGTTGTTGTACTACGTACCGACAAATTTTACTTTCCATACTCTGTGTGGTAAAAAGAGTACATCTTGCGTTAGTAAAGACATTTTGGAAACCATTTGTCCAAAGACAGATTTAATACCATCTGGACCAGCTAAGCCTCCCTTACTTCGTGCTCTTTTTACTTGTATTCTGTTTAATTCTATTACTGGTCCATGTTGTCGATCTCTTACCATAGTAGCCTGGACTACCTTACGGAACGTTGCTTCTTTAATACTATATACTAGCATTGGAGCTAATCTGTCTAGACCAATGTGTCCAGTAGTAGGGAACATTGCTAAAGATGGACATAATAATTCCGCAAAATGATGTAACAGTACTAATCTATTATGTAACACGGAAAATTGAAAGTCTTTCACTAAATCATATTCCATAGGTGTTGACGCTGGTAATCTGCTTTGCGTAGCCTTTGTAGTACTCCATGCGAGAGTGTGAGCACTTCCACATGCAACTCGCGTTATTTTTTTACCCTGTAATGCATGAACTAGCCGTGGTCTTTGAAGAGCGCTTGTTGTTCCATCACCTAGTTGACCTTCATCATTGTCACCCCAAGTAAAAACTTCACCTTTGTCGGAACACGCGACACAATGTAAGGAACCTGTGGCTATAGAAATTATTTTCTTTCCTTGAAGTGCGGCTACTTTTCGGGGTCTTCGTACGTGATCATCTGTGCCATGACCTAATCGATGATAATCTCCTTTGCCCCTATAAAAGAACAAGTAATTCTATTACCATTTTCTTCATAAGAATTTGTTTTATTTTCCTACCTACCATGTATACACTGCACCTGATCTAGTCAATGCTACCGAGAATTGGCTACCACATTCGACTTTGATCACTCCAAGTCCTGCCAATGAATCTATTTTCATTGGAACCTTACAACCATCGCTTCCACCTCTCCCTAATTTCCCGTAATCTCCGTCACCCCAACTCCAAACATTATCATCGTCTGTAACGCAAAGTGTTTGTGCATCTCCACTTCCACAAGCCACGTCTATAACTTTATAATCCTGTAAAGCTTCAACAACTTTAGGAACCAATTGATCGTCACTATCGCCATGACCTAAACGTCCATATCGCCCTATATAATATAAATGTTATATTTATCAAAAAGAAATTTTTTATTGATAATTGTTTAATTTCTATAATAAATACACTTTTACCTTTTCCCCAAGTATATAACCAACCAGCACTTGTAATAGCAGCACTATGATGACCACCACAAGCTATATCTATAATCTCTGTTCCAAGAAGCTCTTCAATTAATTTCGGTCGATCGTACGATAATCTATTACCATGGCCTAATTTACCATCGTCACCTTCTCCCCAGGAGTATACATGACCTTCAGAGCTTAATGCAAGACAATGTTTTCCACCAGAATTGATGGCCACTTTTTTAATAAATATGTGTTGAATTGATTCTAAAAGTGTTGGGATAATGACAGAATCTGTTCCCCCTATACCAAGACGTCCCACTGCACCATAGCCTTAAGTTAAACAATTTGATTAATTAATGTATCAAAATGTTTCAAAAAGATAATTATAAAAATATATCTAGTTTTTTATACTTACCAGTAGCATAGACTTTACCATCAGCAGTAACAGCAAATAATGTTTGTTCACCTCCAGCTAGTTGTACTGGTCTCAATGCAGAAAGACTTTCACATGGTGTAGGCAATTTTATCTTTGCACCTTCTAAACCACCTAATTGTCCTCTATGATTGTGACCCCAACCATAAATTGCTCCAGAACCATCCCATGATAATGTCCAATCTTCTGGTCTACGATTTAACCATTGCAGTAATTGTTCATCGTGTTCTTGCTTAAAAAGCTCGTGATTTTCGTGATCTTTAGAACATGAATCTCCGTCTGTAGCCATCTCATTAATTCGTTTAGTAACTTCAATACAAAATGCTTTTGGTAATGGAGTGCGATGTATTAAAGATTTTGCAACTCGACCAGCAAGACAATATCGTCGGAACCATGACCACTTATGAATCTCAGAACAACATTGCATGCTATCCAATTCTAAATCACAAGCAAGCGCAATAAGAACTTTGAAGAAATCGCTATGCATCAATTGCTTTCCACCTCTAACGGCAGGATCTTCGTATGTATATTGTCTCAACAATGCTTGAGGTAAAGAACCTAGCAACGACGATAATGCAACTTCTGGTCTTATACCAGGTCCACTGAGATAAACTACTTGTAATTTTTTAAGAGCCCACATTCTTTGCTGTGCAGTTAAGATACTAAGTTGACTGCATTGTGCCAAAGTTGCCGCTAATCGTGTAACGATGTTTTTATCAGAACTAATTAAATTATTATCCAAAAGACATTCAGCTAATGCAATCGATGGTTGTGACATAACTGCTCTGTCGGAACCTAATTCATGTGCCGCTAATGTAGCTACAACAGGATGTACCGTAAATCGCCAACCCCAACCATTTACAGAAACGTCTGTAGAGAATCTCCATTTTAATTCATCGCCTTGTATCCTGATTTCAGTTGCCCATTCGCTCCATTCTCTACCAGATCTAATTGCAACAACTCTTCCATTACTATCCATAATCGCAAGCGGATCATGTCTTCTCTCTGTAGAACATTGTCGATCGAATTCTACTCGCAAAGCTTCTGCACCGGGAATCTTCACGTGACCGGTTAAAGTTGTATCATTTATATAAGGATGAGGTGTTTCTTGAACTACTGGTTGAAGTGCTTTACTTATACAATTAGAATTGGCGGTAGTATCTTCTAATTCTGTTACACAAAGTTCTAAAAGCATGTTTCCAATAGTAGGATTTACTCTACCAAGTGATATTAAAGTCGATGCTATTATTTCTTTTGCACCTTTACCAACTCTATTAGCAACTGCCAATTTTAAGAGATCTACTAACATTCTTGCATCATCTTCTGTTAATGTTGATGTAAATTCATCTAAACCAGATTCTGTAGTAACTCCTTCCCCTACTACTTGCGCATTCGACGTTAATGTTGCTGCTATGACGCTCATTGCACTAGTCGACATTTTAGAAGCTCGTGAAGATAAACTTGCTGAACTAGACATAGAAGGAAACATTGCTAATGGATATTCGTCTAAATCTGGAGAAGTCCTTGGACTTGTCACCACATTAGCAGCCTCCACGGCATTAGCAGGAGCTTCTCCACCTCCTTGTGCAATGTCTCCAACATTTTGATAAACTGTATGACCGACGCTACTAGTAATCGTTCCTTCCGGCGGTGTATCTGATATTGGTGTTTTAGGACAATTTGCCAATGTTGTATGGCTTTGTAAAGCCGTTACTATAGCCGTTCGAGCTTGCATTATATGTAAAGCATTTATCACATGTTGAAGCGCCTGTTGCTTTGCAACATTGCTTTCCAATGACAGAATTATATTAGAAAGAGATGGTCTAGCATCTTTGGTATTTGTAGTAGTATTTGATTCCATAGTATTATTAAATCCTAAACACATTTGCCCCAATGGATCTTTAGCAGTAGGAAAAGTAACTGGTTCTTGGTTACTTGTTATAGGTTGGTCAGTTAATACCCAAGCTACACTATGACTAGAACCACAGGATACCCTATTTACTCTTGTGTCTTCTAATGCATTTACTAAAGATGGCTTTCTATTAACAATCGTTGAACCATTTCCTTGCTGACCATGATCATTATCTCCCCAAGCATATACTTGACCTGTATCAGTTACTGCTAAACAATGCAATGCACCCACAGCCACGTGAATTACTTTCTTACCACGAAGTCCTTCAACTAAAGTTGGTTTTCTTACATGATGATCGTTTCCATGACCTAATCGAAAGTAATCTCCCTTTCCCCATGTCCATACTTCACCATATTTTGTTAAAGCTAAAGAAAATTGAGCACCACATTCGACTTGTATTACTCCCAAACCGTTCAATCGATCTATTAATAACGGTGTGTGACAACCATCACTTCCTCCTCGACCAAGTTTACCGAAATCTCCGTCACCCCAGGAATACACCGTACCATCGGCTGTTAGAGCCATTGTCTGAGCATCTCTACTTCCACAAGCAACTTGAATTATTCGTTGTCCTATTAAAGCTTCTACTAATTTTGGTTTTAATTGTGTTGCTGTATCTCCATGGCCCAATCTTCCATATTCACCTAAACCCCAAGTATAGAGTTCTCCATTACTTGCAATTGCAGCTGAATGACCAGAACCACAAGCTATATCTCTTATTCTTTTGGATTTGAGCGTTTCAATGAGTCTTGGTTTATCTAAAGATACACAGTTTCCATGTCCTAATTTTCCATCTTCTCCTTCACCCCATGAAAAAACTTTTCCATCCTGAGTCAATGCTAGAGCATGCTTTCCTCCAGAATGAACAGCAACCTTTTTTATCACATATTGACTGAGAAATGGTATAAGTTTGGGTTCACATACGTTACTATCATCTCCAAGACCTAATCTACCATTCGTTCCCTCGCCACAAGCATACAATTTTCCTTCTTGACTGACAATAAAAAGAGTTTTACTACCACCTGCAATATGAATCGGCTTTAATTTCGAAAGAACTTCACTATATATTGGTAATTTAATTTTTGATCCTTTTAATCCACCAAGTTGATCTTTATCATTTAAACCCCATACATAAACAGCGGATTGTTGTGTTGTTTCTCCAGTGCATTGTGATGTAATTTGCTTCTGTGCAGCTTCCCAATCTGATGCAAGAAATGAAACTGAAGTGGCTAGTTGCTGATTTTCATCAATTTTTTTTCGTCCTATGATATGAAGTCCATGAATTTTACAGTCAATGCCACCATTTCGACATTGTTTTATAGCAATCTCAATACATGGATAATATTCTTTAATATCTTGCAAAAGGGTTACGATAGTGTCAGTATTTCGTACACTAATCGTTGCCAATTCCACTAAACAGCTGAAAGAATCGCCGGCATTAACAGCTATGACTGAAGGCACATAACTGCTATCTTGCGGATCTACGGTTATTTTCAAAGAATGTACAAGAATTCCGGGCATCATTTCCAAACGAATCCAATGTTTCCCTTGGGATCCACAACTTTGCCAGTATCTTCCAGATCCATCAACAAGACGTGGCGCGTACATATCTCTGGAGGAAACGCTTAACGTTCTAATACATTTTGACCAATCTTCAATTAAAGATGATTCTAAAAGGTCTTGTCTGTGATATCTACCAGGTTTCCCAGCATAAACAGCTGCAGACCCAGGCTCTGCTATTCTATTAAAACCATGTCGATGAGAGCGTTTCGTGTAGAAACAATTTTCACATAAATTATAATTATCACAGTATTTGCATTTGAATCTAGGACCAGAAATTGGAGACAATTGGCACGAATTACAAGATACCAAATGATGACAAGACGGTACTCTCTCCATTTCTGCAGCCCAACCAGTCCAACAACTTTGTTGAGGAAAATCTACAGAAACTTCTTTTCCATTGTAAGTAATATCAGTAACTATTCCTATACTTTGATGGTTGACTGAACCCCATTTATATTTAGGTACAGCTACCGATGCTTTCACTCTAACTTTATCTCCAATTTTTAATGCAGGTGGACCTGGTAAAGATGGCGGATGACCAAGTAATTCAATATGTATGAATCTAACCCAATATGTACCACCCTTACGTTGCCAAGCAACTTGAACATTTAAATCATGTAAGGCTTCTGGGTCAACTTTTATAACTTGTCCAACATCCCCATATTCAACTTCTTCATAACTTTTACAACATCTCACTAACATGCCTGGTACAACATTATCACGAATATATATTGCATATTCGTCGACACAAAGAAAATCTGACCGCTTCATATATGTTGGAGTTACCGTTGAAGTCACTTCATGCGTCGACGGTGAATCTTCCACATCTTCGCTTGTAGAATCATCAGAATCTGATAATCCTTCGAAACTTGATAATGTCTCTGTATCACTTAACGCAATATCTGGATTTTCTAATAACCAAGCTACAATAGTTTCTGGTGTAACATTGCCTTCTGTTGCACTAAGACTTCTAATAGCAAATTCGGCGCTTTTTTTGTGAAAACCCATTTCCACTAATTGTGTGACAAGTGGATTTACAGGTGGAAAATTTTTTCGTTTACTACTCTTACAATGCCTTTTTTGACTAGAAGTAAAAGAAGCTAAAGAACAATCAGAAGTAGAAGTAGTAGGATCTGAGGTAACACTTGTTCGTTGAATAGGTGAATGCATTAACTCTGATGTCAGATATTGGGATACAGCTAGTGCAGCTTCTTCTAATTCTTTTCGTTTGAATATTGGTTTTAGTGGCTGAGGTTTTGTAGCACGTATTAACATATCTTGAAGAAGAGTACTGTAACGATCATCATCAGTAATATTAATATGAGACTTTAAAACTTTTCTTAATTTTGCTTGATGCGCTAGCATAGCCTTTCCAGCAGCTAAAGCTGCTAATTGTTGCTGTTGCGTACGTAGTACAGAAGCATTAACTACACCAGTGATTACGGGTATACTACCCGGGCGTGTTTCTACACCATAATGACCAAGAAACAAATTAGCCCATGTGGATAAAAATGAATCCGACATATTCATCTTATCTAAATGAAACGGCTCGTTAATATATTTCAATGCAAAAAATGGTATTTTCTTTCGAGTCCCACAGGCGTGCATCTGCACGAGTACTTTTGTATGTTGTGTAAATTTATATACAGTACCTATTTGTCCATCAACTTCTACTAAACCACCAATTCTTGGTCTATCATCCAATCCACCAACAACGATAAGTGCTGCCATAACGGTTTGTTGTATGTTAGTGCTATTGCTACCTCCATTTTCATTCATTTGTATATGAAAAAGAGGACCGTCACATAGTAAATCCGAAGCTAAAGAAAGCTTTGAAGTAAGGAACATATTCACACTTGAATTCCAATTTGAGAGACAGTGTAAAGATCTTATTAAAGCAATAAGTTCTTCGGCGATGGTAGAAGTATGAGATGCTGTTAAAGATACACGGCATTTATTGGAATGAAGTTCAGAATTCGAACCACTATTACACGTAAGTGCTATTTGTCCCAATATTTTGAATACTTTCTCTAAGAAAGGTAACATATCTGCAAAACCTGTTGGCCAAGATGGTAAAACTGCAGATAATAATCTTGCTGCCATGATTTGTTTCTCAAGATTTGGATTGTTTTCGTTAGCAATAATACTAAGTAAAAAATCCACCCATGCTAAAGTGCTCAGTGATTTACACAATTTTGGAGATTTAGCAATAGCTCTTAAGATGCTGAGAGTAGCCCAATTTTCATAATGTTCTTTGGATAACTGTGTCTGCGTTGTAACATCACGTTTATTCGCAGACGAAGTAATACCACGTAAAACGGACGCCAATATTTTTATCGAAGCAGTAGGTACTTTGCTACCTTCTATGCCACATGAAAGTAACATTATGCGCAGTAACGTTGTCGATGCAACTTTTAAACATGTTGTTGGATGAATATCTTTTACATTATTTTTGTCGATCTTATTGGTGTCTACAGGTGAATCATTGTCACTGTCACTCTCAGGTGGTGTTAATGGTTCAGCCAATTTCAGATCATATTTACCTTCTTTACCCATTCGATACGAATTCATCGCACCATTATCCCACTGTACTCTAACCCATCCATCCTCGCCAAGTTCGCCAATGACTCTGCCCTCACCAGGTGGTGGCCCATCTTGATCTCCCCACTTCCAATCGACTCCACGAACTACTCTTGTACCAATTTTCATTAATGCTGCTAATTCCATACCACTAAGTTGTACACTGGGAGGTTTACTTTTTTGTACAGCATCTTCATATATTGCCATTGCATCTTTAGGTTTCAAGATATCAGTTTGAAGTGAAGGTCCAATTTGTCTCATTAATGTTAAAATGCTAGATAATAAACCAGAATTGATCAATAATCCAATTTCATTAGCATGTAAATAATTGGTTAGCATGCCTAGAATAGTAAGTAAAAATCTTGCCCTTGGTAATTTCCTTAAACATGTATATGTGCCTTGATTGAAACTACTTTTACCGCTAGCTGTTGGTTTATTCGGCAATTCTGCTTGAACCACATAAGCACGTAATGTCTGCACAGCCCAAGATGTAATTTCAGCTTCTGCTAATATTATTTTTGATTTTTGATATGGAGTTATAAGCTGTATATTATGTAAACAATGAATAATTCCGTCGTAAAGGAATCGATTCTCATACGTAAGGCCGAGCCAACCATTAAGTAAAGAATATTTCACTGATGTTATTAAATGATCTTTTTTTACCAACTCTTGCATCATAATTATACCTTGTTCTCGCAATTTTGCACGTTGAATTTGACAATACATTGCACGTCGTAAAGTTTCTACATCTCCTCCGTCTTCCGTAATAACAAAATTTATAATATTTGTCATAAGACTAGACAAATCGGAAGTTAAAGTTTTATGTTTCAATTTTTCAAATACGCTGATTATGCCATTCTTTGTACTGAATACTTCTTCTCGTTTTGGAGATAATGCAGTCGAAGTAATCGTTTCTTTTGCTGTTATATCTTCATCGGGTTTATTTTTTGACTTGGCATTTTGTATTGATGCATTTACAATATCTTCAGGTTTTCCAACCGAATCTTTATTTCGTCGGATATCAGCGATCACCATTTGTACAACCTTTTTAAATCTGGGTAAAATATGCAACAGTGGTAAATTTTGTAATCCTTTGACTTCAAAACTCGTTGCAGGTCTAACTTCATATAATAAAAATCTGCATCTTTCTTGTGCAGGTGCACAAACTTCTTTATAGCTTCGATTTTGTTGTTGTCTTATCCTTATGAAGTTCCACTTCGTTTGATGAATCGCTCGTACCATATCGGACAGTGGCTTTGATAATTCTGCATTGCCACTATTTGTTAATTCCTGATCTATCAATGTAATTGCTTCGTGACCGAGAGCAAGATGTTTTATAATGACTGCCATAAGTAATCGGCCGATTTCTTCTACAGGATGATCACCACAAAAATCAGTATGAGAGAGAAGATTATTATTTTTAGAATATCTATCGATTATAGTTAAAAATGCTTGAACAGTTGCATCTGTTTTATGAGTCTCTGCTAATGCTTGTATAAATGCAGTAACTCTATCAACAGTCACTTTTTGTGACTCATTTTTTGTATGTATTAAAATTGGCGGTTCTGTCGGTGTATTCGCTGCCGTTGAATTATTACTTCTTGCTTCACTTTTTTCTTCTTCATAAGGATTAGGAGGTTGCAATATTTGTAATCCACCTCTCAAGAAATTTGTATTAAGCCATATACCAGCTTCTTTTTCAGCAGGTTGTAATGCTAAGCTTTGCCGCATTCTGTAAGCATGTAATCCTAAAAGAAAGCCTGCAGCTCTTTCTGCATCAAGAAGAATCGAACACATATCCGTCATTTCTACGGTAATATGTGCATTTTCTGGTTCAGATTGACAGTATTGACCAACATAGCACGAATCCATCATACCGCGCATCAGTGGTGAAGCATCACGGCCAACAAATCTTTGCAAAGTTTGAAAATTACATGATCCTTCGTATCTAAAATCTTGTACATCATATACATTGTTATTTATAACAACCCATAAACCACCATCTCGATTATGATTTTCTAAATCGGCCCAACGTATTAATGAAGTTTCATCTTGAATCGGAATTTTGCAGCCATGCTGTGGAGCAATAATACCAGGCCAAGATAGGTCGTCAGCATCGTTTTTTTCCATAATTGGTGCTAATTTATTAAATCGATCTAATGTATCTACAACCGGAGTTAAAGTTTCCATCCAGTTCATATTAAGAAGCAACATAGGATAATCTACTTGTAAAAGTATTAAACATGTTATTAATTCAGGCAGTAATGTACTTATTATATCACTCTTCAAAATAGACATAACTAAAACAAATCGCTTAATGCTGCTACCAGCTATTTCAGCTGCTACTGGTAAGATTTCAATCACATGATCACATATTTGAGATATATACTTTTTTAATAGAGATTCCACTCCAAGCATTTCTTGATCTTGTAAGTCTTCTGTAGATGATTTATTAATACATTCATATGCTTGTGCTATCAGTAAACGTTGAAATCTAAGAAGAAGATTTAAACTAGGTGGTCTATCTAAAATACGTAACTCTTCATTTCCACTCGTATGTTGCAAATTTTGAAATTTAGAGAGAGTAATAAAGCTGCTATTTCTGATCAACTGTTTTATTAACTGGAATAGTGATATTGTCACATTGTACTTCTCCGAGCCAAATTCTTTAGTTTGTTTTGATTCACCGGTTTTAACGATTTTCAAACCCATCAAAAATTCTTGACCATCCGACAAATCCGTAATTTCTGCTTTAATCGCTGCTTTTAATGCTAACTCTAATCCACCATCTGCCATTAAACTGGATATTAATAAATCAGCCATGAATAGGTGACCATCATTAGTATGTGACTCTTCTAAAGTGCTTGAGTTTGAAAGAAAACTCGATAGCGTTTTTGCACGTTCGTTAGCAGTTGGTAAGAGAATACTCCACCCAGTCTGAAGTACTGCTTGAGCTGCTTTTTGTATAGTAGCTAAAATTCCAGTACCACTAGCAAGATTAACACATCGTTGCTTTAAAGAATTTAATAGGGTGGATCCAGATAGACCAACAGATTTATTATCAATTTTGTGTGTTATCATTGCATAAAGTTGCAATCTTAATAAATTTAATGTAGCTACAGCTAAACATTCGCGGTCTTGAGTAGGTGGTCGTGTTCCTGGTAATCCTTCGCAAGATTTAGCTAAAAGTATATCCAGTAATTTGAAAGTTTCTTCACAAACTTCTACAACAAAGGCTACTCTACTTGCAACAGATAATGCTGATATACACCAAGCAAAACTTTGTGTGGGTCCACAAACTATACCAACTACGATTTTTCCAGATAATGCTGGGCATAGTGTAGGTTCGGTAACAATATTACTTAATGATTTATCAATTTGACCATAATCATTTTTACCCCAACCATAAACCATATGATCTTCTGTTAAGGCTAGTGTATGAGAACTTCCTAAAGCTAAATCTTTAACTTTTTTGTTTTTCAATCCTTCAATAAGTTTTGGATATCTGAGACGCTCTTCGTTTTCATGTCCCAACCAATCTGTTACCAGATATGAGTAACCTCTGCCCCATGTATATACTTCTCCTTGAATAGTTAAAGCAGCAGAAAACTGGTTACCACAATATACTTTTATAACGTTAATGTCTAACAATTTATCCACGATCTTGGGTGTCTTTGATCCGTCTGAACCACCTCTACCAAGTTTTCCATAACTTCCATCTCCCCAAGAAAACACTATACCAGAGGCAGTAACGCATAATGTTTGAGAATCACCACTGCCACAAGCTACATGTACCACTGTATGTCCATTTAAAGTAGTTACCAAAGTGGGTATTAGGACATTATCAGTGTTACCATGGCCAAGTTTTCCAGATACTCCTCTACCCCATGTATATAATTCACCATTAGAACTTATTGCAGCAGAATATGTACTTCCACATGTGATGAACGTTATATTTTTTTCAAACAAAGCTTCTATTCCTTTTGGTTCGTCATATGCTATCTCATCACCATGGCCTAGTTTTCCATCATCACCATCTCCCCAGGAATACACTGTGTTGTCTTGTGCTAAGGCCAAATAATGCTTACCATCGGAGTGAGCAGCTATCATTATTATTGGTTTGTCAGAAAAACCATATATTTTTTCTGGATATTGTGACTCTGTTCTACAATCCATCATGTAAACATTACCACTCAATGATAATATTAATAGTGCTTCTTCAGTATAGCACAGTTGTTTAATGCCTAGTTCTGCAACAGTATCAGAATAAAATGGAGAACTTCCGCCAAATGAAGTACTTCCCCAAGCTACTGCTTCTTGAAAAATTCGTCTATCGTTTTTTGAAAATATGTCAGTAATATGTGGTAAAAGAGGAGCAGCTAATCTGCTTAAATTACACATTATAATTACTGCAGCTTTTCTTAAATCCACAAATACTGAATCATCATCTGGTAGTCTCAAATATCTCAGTAATACCTCGCAGGGATTAGTAGAAAGATTTTCATCAAATTCCCAAAATTGTGATGATGATGGAATCATATTTAATCTGCGTAAGATAGGGATAAGAGGAGCTGAACTTCCTGGTGGCATTACTCTATTATCCTGATTTTTATTTTTTCCACTTAGTTGGAGTAAAAGAACTACTGCATCCAGTAAATTTGAAAGTGTAGCTCTTTGCATGACCAATTCAAGTAGCAGACATAAAGCTGTGTGTTGATCAGCAATCGGAATTGGATGCCAAGATCTTTCACCAATCACGTTTCTAAGAAAAAAATTTTACGTAAGTTATGATAATTACATTATTCTATGAAAAATATAAAGAATAATTTATAAAATATACCCCACAACAACTTGTTTCAAAAATTTGGTTGATCTCTCTACAACTTCCAACCAAATTTGAGAAACATTACTCTCATCAAAAAGAGTAGCTTCTGGCAAACATTGTAAAGCCTCAAGAGATTCAGAAAGTAATTCACTGCAAAATTCTACATCTTCCCCAGATCTCCAAGCACGTCTTAGATATGCAAAAGAAAAATTGAGAGCTGCACGTGTACCAACTCTTGCCAAGCCTAGTGTTGCTTTTTCATTGGGTTGTAAACTAAAAATCATGTTCTCTTTGTCAATTTTCAGTTCTTTTTTTTTTTTATAATTTTTCATTTGTACATATTATGTACATTCATAATCAAATATTGATACTTAACTTTTTTTGTGATTTTGTAGTAATTTTTACAGATGTAAGAACTTCTTTAATTCCTTGTGGTTTGTCTCGAGATAAAGCAGTAAAGTATCTTCGTGCTACTACTAATCGTTGTCTTAATCTTATTGCAGATAAAGTACTATTTGCAACTTCATGGCATAATTTTCTTTGCTCCTTAATTAATAATTCTATGCATTCTGTTAAATCAGTCAATGCTAAATAAAAAAAAAATAAAGATATATGATTATTATCGTATATAATTTTATTATATATGATAATATCAATTACTATACGATATTATTTAATCTTTATTATATATTTGAAAACAATAATATAAACTTTTTTACATGGTTGTAAGCCCCATATCCATGAATCTATTAGTTGTTGAGCAGGCATGGTATTCTCCATAAGTAATGTAGTTCTTGCAGCTTCTTCGCTATCAATCTTTTGACATGGACCACAATTACATCCATGTTGAGGACCACAAATACCATCACAACAAAGACAGGACAATACTTTCATTCCACAATAGTAATGTCCACTATCTCCTAAAGTTAATAAAAATCTTGTGAAATAATATATCCTTTGTAGATTTCTATATACATTGGCATTCAATATATTTTACCCTTTTTAGCTAGAACTCCCGCACGATTAATTAAACCATCACTAAAAGGTCCTATAATTTCTCCATCTCTAATCATTTCATTCCAAAGATCAGCTAATCCATCACGACAAAGAAAGCGCTGTAAATCTGTTTTTAACCACTTTGCATCCAAACGACCCTCAGGTCGTATTATAATATTCAATTGGCTACTCATTTTTGTAGATTCTTTAAAAATGTCTGTGTTAAAAAATGCAGAACTACTTTTATTCAATACTTGCAAAAGAATGAGATAGATGAATCCATTTTATTCTTGATTATTCCTTGTTTTTGCTTTGTTCCATGACTCTATTATTATAAAACATTAAAAATAAGTTCATTCAATAATATATAAATATTCTATGAAGTTAAACTCTGATAAATTAATTCCATACTATTGATCCTTAGTAAAAAAAAAAGAAAAAAAACAAATATATATGCACATACATACACACACGCGTACACACATGCACGCACACACAACAAAATGTAGACTATGTATATTTTGTTGATATAAAAAATTTGTTGAAATTTAAATTTAACAAAAAAATTAAATAAATTTACAATGTCATTAGGAATATGTCATTTAATCGATTTAGAAGGATCAGTCACTATTGTTTTCATTATGATATATATGTGAGGTTAGGTTTCTTAAAAGTAGAATAGCCTACCTGTATATTTAATAGTTCTATTATTGTTGAGATTCGCATATTGCAAATATATATCCATTTTCGTAGGAAGATTAATTATGAAGTGTCATTATATCAATTATAGCATCTAAACATGTCGGTTGATAATTTTGACAGTTTCTCAATTCTCGGATATATTGATATTGTAAAACTTTATGTTAGATATAAATTTATAGAAAGGATTTAATGTAAACTTAAGAAGAAATGTGAATTTGTCCACAATTTAGTACAGATTTTAGCATTTTTTTATGTCACTTCTTCTGTTACCGACTACGCATTAGAAATAGACAATAGCGCTGCTATTGGCAGGAAGCAGAACTAACGAGTCAAACCGTTTTGGTGTTGACCATAACTTTGTTTTTTCGCAATATTGATAGCCCTTCTCCCTCATAATCGCCCTTATTTTTGTCATCGTCATGATCTTCATTCATTATAATTAAATTCAGCGCTTACTTCTCGTCCCTACTAATGAATTCCTGAGTAAATATAGAACTACGCGTGTTAGATATAGTACAACAAATCAAATACGTTACAAAGACGAGATTTACACGACATCTAGTAGCACACTGTATGAAGTTACCACTAGTAATCTAAAAAATGTAAACAAAGCTTAATGTTCATAGAGAATGCTTATAAGAATAAGCTAGTCAAATTGAATATTAAAAATATTTTTTCTTTATTATTAATAATTATAATTGAAACTCAAATTACATAAACAATCATTAAAGGAAAACAGAATTATTTTTATTTCAATAGGAATTTGTATTATTTGTCTTTGCTAGCGAACATGGAAATTATACTTAGTGATTGTATTGATTAGTTATTGCAGACGTAAAATCTGTTCGGCTAAATTCGGTTGGTCGATAACGCTAGTCGGGTGATTGGGAACAGCGAGTGGGTCGTTACGCGGAAGTTGCTTCGTTCGTTCGTAGGTTCAGTCGAGATAGGTTGGTTGTAGGGTGTTCCGTTAACGGGTCACTCACCGATTCAACATTCCAAAGGCTGGGTCTTCTTACCACTTCTTCACACTCTTCTTTGGTAAGTCCGAACGCTTGCTTGTTAGATATTGAGTAAAAGAAATTGAAATTTACTATTGTGATACGATTTTCAAAATTCAGATATTGTCTTATTATATTGATCAAAGAAAAATTCCAAATATAGCGTAACTTCCATTTTATAATCTTAAAAGTTGAAATATAAAGTTAGCAAAAGAAGTCGTAGAAAACAGCCATTTTTATTAGATCCTCCATTATTGTATGACATCCTCATATTTCCCATATATTTAATAAATTTTTTCATATATTTGAATAAAGTTAATTATGATCTATTTTTTCGTATGTTCCTCATGTAATGATTTAAGCGTTACGTAACAGTCCCGTTCTCCTTTCCTCCCTCTTTCTCGAATAATTCGTTACTAACAGACGAGTCGCGTTGATCTGATCGATTTGTTCATTTTTGACGAAAATCCTTAGAAATATAGAATTCATATCGAAAAAGTATCAAGTTTAATCGTTTGCATCGTTTCATTTTAGGCACTTGTGAAGCCGCGCAATACAGAACGTCACCATGTACGCTTGCTCTCGACTCATCGCTCCCATTGCCAGGTCTACTGTGAGTATAGAACCGTTCGCGTTTTATCCTTTACATTCACAATCTGATATTATATAATCTTGGTATTTTTTAAACTTAATCTTTTCAGTTGGTTTCTGGAACCAAGACTTATTTTCGACCATTGAGCAGTGTGGTCAGTCAAAGCCAATCTTTACAACAGCAGAAACAACTTCAACCACCAGTGTGTTTAGTAAGTAATTTCTATTTTACATATTGCATAACTTTTCCTTGTATAAGTTACATAAGAAATTATTTCTTTAGAAAATGAATATTTTTATATATTATATATAATAACCATATTCATGATTATTAATATATTTATTAGTACATATTATGCAACAAATTTATATAACGAATAGTCATAGCATTTATAGTTTCCTATTTTAATACTTCTTACTTCTTGAAAAAATAGATCAAATTTGAAAGAATGTTAACAAAGAATAAAATATTAACAAAAAAGATCATTTTTAGAAAGTTACATAACAATTGAAAAATTAAAGCAGAAGTATGATCTGTATCTATAAGATACAAATAGATTGATTACTGTTTAAGAGTATAATATAACCTTGAAATTGTTTTCTAGGTATATATAATTCTTATTTATCACTTATAGTTGTAATATTTTTTAATTTCTTTTTTTTCTTGTTTTTTTTTTTTCTTTTTTAGTCACAGGTGCGTAACTTCCAAACTTCCTTAATCAGACGTGATATTGATTCTGCTGCCAAATTCATCGGTGCTGGTGCTGCAACTGTTGGTGTTGCAGGATCTGGTATGTATTTATTCTATAATAAAATATGAGTATTATAATCTTTATATTTTTAGTAAACTGTGTGCTTAATTCTACTCTTCATTAAAAAATTTAAACATGTGCATCATATATTATTAATAACAGATCATGTTACATGTCATTTATTAATCTCATCCATAAAATACTAATATTTTTAACATAGATATTTAAATTACAGCTGTTGGTATTGGCTTAGTTTTTGGATCCTTGATAATGAGTTATGCACGAAACCCTTCCTTAAAACAGCAATGTTTTACTTATGCTATCTTGGGATTTGCCTTGGCTGAAGCTATGGGGCTTTTTTGCCTAATGATGGCATTCCTTATCCTTTTTGCCTTTTAAACTTCCTGACAACAAACTTCCTGCCTTACTTGAGAATGAAGTCCATAATTACCTGTATCATGTCATTATTCTATGTACATAGTCTGATTCAGTGCTTTCATTATATGTAATTAAATGTATGTATGTCTTTTTTAGTCATAATGTTAACATCATTCTATTACAATATATAATATATATCTATTTCATTAAGAAAAAAAATATTGTACATCTATTTATTTAACATTTTATTATTTCAGGTGCTGGAATTGGATCTGTATTTGGTTCCCTCATTATCGGTTATGCTAGGAATCCATCTTTAAAACAGCAATTGTTTTCATATGCTATTTTAGGTTTTGCTTTATCTGAGGCTATGGGATTATTCTGTCTCATGATGGCTTTCTTACTTCTGTTTGCTTTCTAAGGCAACAATATCATCATAAAAAATTGCTGATAGTTTTAGTGCATCACTGTCAAACAATATGTCTTTGCTTCAAAAAAAAAAAAGCAATGACTATCCTTGGTACACAGAATGCCATGAAATCATTAAGGATGCCCATACTTACATTTCGATGGGAAAACAGCAGTGCAACTATGAACAGAATCAAGCCTACGTGGACCGGATCATCGTTAAAACTCTCAGAGTTCTTTCTAATTATTAGAATATTTGTAATTATTTCATGGCTTACTGTCTCATGTAGCGTAACTGACATTGTTATAAAATAATGAATTTCAGTGTAATGAAACAAAATATTACTGAAGATTTATTGAAATTACATTACCTAGACACACATGTATTCATTCACAACATTAGTGTATGATATAAATACTATTATATCGCAATTTTTTTCATATTCAAAAAACAGTTGTGCCATCACATACTCTTCTTAGTAATTTAATATTTAATGAAAAAATTACAGCAGTATTGAATAAACAACGATCGTATAAATGGTACTCGGTTTATCTGAATAGATTTCCGTAATTTCGAAACAAAATTATATTTATTTCTTCTAATTAATTTCCCTTTATTTCACAATTATTTAATAACAATTATTTCAATAATAATTTTAATGTTAATATAAAAAGTTTATGCATATGTATTTATATACATACAAAAATGCAAAAATAATTTTGCAATTATATAAAATATACTGCATGGTTCACACATACCGTGTATAATGACTTTCTTTGAATTAAAAGACGACACCAAACTAATTGCTGGAAACTCAAGACGAGAAATTCTACACGTGATACGTAAGCACACCTATTGAAGCTTCAAGCAATTGACTAAATATAATATTAATAGATTATCAAATAAAGGATTTTATTATAATTTGTCTGTGTATGAGTGATTTGAAAAAACGATCACTAAATAAATATAAAATAGAATAAGAATATTGGTTTTCTTCTATATATATAGTACATGCGAATAAGATCAGTTGTTATTTTCATTATATTTTTTATTTTAATAATTGTTCTTCCAATTGTTTTACATGAAGATAAACATTATGATTTACCATTTTACTTGATAATCTATTAATATCATACTATGTTAATTTAAAACTTTAACTTTTAATGTAACAATGGATATTTCATAAATAAAATTTCTATCGTTGAGTTTCTATACGGAAAGATAAACTCACGTATAAAAATACAAATTTCTCGATAATGAAACGATGACGAATAAAACCATCGCCGATAAATCGAACTCGAGCCAATTTACCGAATCCTCGCCGATGGATTGGTCCATTGATAATAGATAAAATAAAAAATATCTCGTCTCTCAACGAAAAATCGACCCTTCAACGAGAAATCGAGGTTAGAAACGAAAGAATTGAAAAGTTTTGAAGATTGCTCCATCCAAATAAAATCAAAGTATTCGTATTAAGTTCGATTTGTCCCTACTGAAAAAAAATACCTTTTGCAAGGACCTTTCTTAAGATCCCACACCCACAAGTTCCCTCTAAAAGTCTATATCGTTAAGGATTTCTACTCAAAAGAAACTAAAAATATTAACAATTACAATCAAAATTTAAACCATTGTAAAATTACCGAAAGTATTCATTCTTTGATTTTAAGCGTTTGGAAAAAGAGCTTCGATGTTTATTCGATTTTACTGAAATGCGAAAGAAGACTGGATCAATGAATGTCGAAGTTAGTCAAATGTTTGTTTTTGTTGATATTAAATGTGACCGACCTGGAGATAAGAATTTAACTGTTTACATTTTATACTGCCATTATTTTATATTTGATATAGGTTATGATCTATGTAATATTTAAACGCATATACACTATTGTTTAAATATTAATTTATTCTATTCCGTATATATTATACATCGTTTAAATAATTATAAAATGATTCTAAAATTATATATTATTTCTACAATCTATTAGTATGAACAATTGAACACATATTTGTTTATTTTTGCCACAGAATTATTATTCATTGAAATGTTTGAATAAGTTAATATGCTTCCCGTGTATGGTAAAATACATTTACTCGCGTTTGGAAATGATCAAAAAATCTGAGCATCGATTTATTTAGTAAACAAGGAAGCAATCGTTACTTCATGGAGATAAAACATATACCATTTTAACATTTATAAGAAAATCAGTAGTTTTAAGTCATGTCCTTGTTTAAACCTTTATCTTTAAAAGACCTCGTTCATCAAAATCGTTCAAGAATTATGCCTGTATTCATTTTTGGTATAAACCATTACATAACCAGGATTGATAAACAGTCTTAAATATCAAATAATACTTATCTGAAATTTTTTGTGTTTACAATGTAAAAACTTCCAAGAAAAGTGTGATCTATGCGACGTCAGACGGTTTAATAAGAGAATTAATGGTCGCCTTATATTATGTTATGTCCTACGTTGACCCAAGATTATAAAATAAAAACTATAAATTACGATTCCAAATTTTCCTAGATATAACTATGAACAAGTGACATCTCGCTTTATAAATCGAATTAAATTAAAATTAAAATGAGAACTTAGCTTAAACAATATAATAATTAGACATACGTTTTATATAATATATATAAAAATATTTCTGATATTATTGTACAAAGAGCGACGTGACGTAGATCTAATCTAACAAATGAAGAGCGGAGGAATAACTGACGCCACACATATGTGAGACGCATGATGAGTCACGGAGCCTCATCCCCACCACCAGTACGCATCCGAGCCGCCGTACGAAAGGGCATCTCATTGGAGATTTCCGCCGCTACCTAAGGGAAGAGCCAATAACGACACCGCGACAAATCACCTTTCGCTGATTGGTCAACGCTTTCTATTTAACTGGCTGCACACGCCGTTTCTTTGATCATTCGTTGTCTTTTCTACGATTGTTATGACGTTTTTCACAGTACTGATTATTCCCTTAGTTTTTTCCTTCACGATTATTTGCTCAAATTATTCGATTTTCTATGTTCTTTTCCTATAATTTTTGCTTTTAAATTCTCACAGTCATTATTATTACACCATCTTTCACAGTACTGATTATTCAATTTATTCTTTCTACGATTATTACCTCTATTACTATTGTCTTAAACCCAGTACAGATCTTTATTTTATTTAGTTTATCTATTTGTTATTGTAGTTGGAATAAATTAAGTATTATCGAAACAGTCTAAGTCAATAATCCCGGTTGTGACTACGGAAACGACTCACTCTTCTAATTTATATCGAGACGAATCTCAATTCTACTTCTAATAAGTTCGATCACAATGTGCTTAAATGCGATCAAGAAATTCGTTTTCCGCGACACAGTCGACAAATTTTTTCGTACAATTTCGCCACCAATCTACTCTTTCTGTAATCGAGTCAATCGATCCGAGACAATGGAATCAACTTATCGAGCGGTAACTATAATCCATCCACCAATCAAAAGAGTGGATTCCAGTGATGAGACCCCGTCAGCCAATCCTCATCACCGAAATGTCACATGTAAAAGGAAAATCGCAGCGTTCCCACTCGTTGAAACCAAATTTTATTGGCTTGCGTACGCCGTTTAGCATATCGTTTGGTGCTAGTCCTGTGCCATAGAACTGCACGTAATAGGTAAAGGCCAAAAAGGTACATAATCTCACAACGTAGGAATCTCTCAAAGGGAATTTGATTCTCTGAGGCCCGTGCTTCCTGAGACGTAACAATATTTATTTTCATTTACCTTTCTTGTAAAATTATTTTTGCTTATATGATTGTAACTTTGAAATTGGCGCCACTGGACAATTTACAAATTTATATTTAATTTGAATGCCAAGTAAATATAATTATTGATTAAAATAAGTGGTGTATGTTGATAAAGAATACATTTATAAATTATGGCTGGTATTGATAATATCGAAATAGTAAGTTAATATTTTTAGTATTCATATAATTTTATAACCACAATTCAATTTTCTTACTATATAATAATATCATTATTACTATTATAATAATTTATAATTAATCATAATAATAATATTTAACTTTTAAAGCCAATTCCAGATGAAGTTTGTAAACAAGTAGGTACTGCGGCAAGCTGGATTAATTCAAATAAGATTGGATTATATGCATACAAATATATAAATAAACATATACAAGGTATATAAAATAATATTTACATATTTTAAATGTATTATAAAATTCAATCTACTATATATTAGTGTTTATTTTGTAGATACAAAAAGTACCTTTATTACATCTAATATTAAAATACATATTTTAAGACCTGAAGTAATATTGTTTTCTCCTCCATTACGTAAACTTGTTAATGAAAGTAATGGAGTTTTTTTATCAATTTATAAAATTAAGTCATCTTCTTCTGGAGATATTTGTCCAGAGTTACTGAAACATAGCAAGCAATATCGTTCTATTTTAAGAGCATGTGTAGAAGGTTTACAAGATATTGCAGAAAAATCTTTATCTGAAAATAAAATAATAATAGAAAATTTTCTTACTATTTTTTATAATGTAGAATGTGTGTGGCACTTAACAGAAATTTTATATGTCGATAATATACCAGGTAAATTATAATGAATATATATTATTTATATAATGTTTAGACACTGTAAAATAATTCAATTTTTGATTGTTTCTCTTCTTTTGTTAGGTAATGTAATATTACCATGTTTGTTAGAATGGATTCAATTTCATTTTCCATCAAAAGAACTTAAAGCAATAAAAATGTTATCACAAAAATGTATTGCTGCTGATCTAGAATATATATATTACTGGGAAGTAGTAATAGGTTGTGCATTACATGGAAAAACAGATTTAGTACGTGCACTTTTGTCAATGCATAGCAAAGCAGACCATCCAGCTTTTATTGTTGCAGAAAATATGATTAAAACCATGCCTATATATAATGTTTATGGTGGTTATTCAGTGAATGAGTTCACAATACGTTGGAAACATTGGCAGTTAGATTTATCTTCAAATATTGATAGTAAAACTTTTGCTATTGATAATAATTTAGAAATGCTTATGAAGGTAACAATTTTAAATTAAAATAAGTCATTTTTTTATTTATTTATTTAAGAGGAATACATTTTTTCAATCATATATAGTTAGTAGTTGGAGATGAATCTACAATATGGGAATTCTCAAAATATACAGAGGCCTGGTATGAATTATTAGCTGCAAAATTGTTCTACTCTGTACCTTGTTGTAAACAAATTGAGCTTACACGACATGCAAATAACATGGCAGAAAAATGGAAAGCAAATAAACCTTTAGATCATATTATTTTGGCTTTAATAGAAAATGATCTTCATCGAGTTATTAAAGAAATTCAATGTATGAATGATAATGGATGGTTTGCAGCTCATTTAATAGATTTATTGTATAATTGTGGGAAATTAAATATTATAGATAAACATCAAATGAAGTAAGTGTTTTTTATAATTTTGATACTTAAAATATCATCTGATCTTATATTTATTTTTTTTAGTGTTACGGCACAGTTACATGAATCCCTTATTTTAGAATATGCTACCACCTTAATGGGACATCATTCCTTATGGCAATGTGGTGCTAGTTATTTAATACATTGTCCCATTCAAGGTCTAGCTAGATTAGAAATATTATTACAATCATTACCCATGGGTTCAGAAGCAAGGGTAAACAAAATTATTGATATTGCACGTGGTAGCAATATGAATCATATAGGTAAATTGGAATTTACTTTTCTATGTATATTTTAAAAATAATTGCTATTTTTATGATTCTTTAATATTTCAGTTACTAGCATATGCAAGATTCAAGGTGTGAAATGCATTAGACAGAAAAGGCTTGGAAATGCATTATCATGGGCATTAAAAGCACAAGATGGTAGTTTCATAACATATATTGCTAATCAATTTCTAAAATATTATGCAGAAAATGGGGAATTAGAGTGTCGTGATTTACTTGAGAACTTAGGACCTTGTATGTTAGCTAGTGATAGACTTACATTTTTAGGTAAATACATTAACATTAGACTTTAACATTAACAATTATCCTTTTATCTAACTTCGTGAAATTATTAATCAGGGAATTTAATATCTAATTTTAGGTAAATATTGTGAATTTCATCAAATGTATAGTATTGGTGAATTCAAAGAAGCAGCTAGCTTATTAGTTTCTCTGATAGTTTCTAATCTAACACCAAGATAGTAAGTACAAAATATAATATTAATGATAAAAATTGCGATAAATAATTTATACAATGGAAATTATTTATTTTCCAGTTTTTGGTCAATTCTGTTCACGGATGTTATTCCTCTTTTGGAAAGTGAAGATGTAATTTTATCTTCTATTGATTCTTTTGAATTATTACGTTGTGTTGAAGCTCATGGTGATGATCCAAAGTTTGCAGATAAAATAGAAATATTTCGTTTAGCAGTGGCACGAAATTTAGCAAGAGCATTAAATCTTGAAGGCTGTCAAGCAGAACAATAGTAATTTCAAAAAAAAATTACTATTGTATTTTTTAAATAAAATTGAATAATATAACCAAACTGAAAATTTTATATTTATACATATTTATATGAACTTGATATATTTTTTCCAAATATCTAAATAATTTTTATATAAAATAAGATAACAAATGTAATCGTCGCAAAGTAATAGTAAATATGATAAAATGTTTTTGAAATCAGAGAAGTTCGAATATGTAATGAGTTGTAAATGTATAGCAAAGTAAAAAAATTCTTGATGTTATATCCAGATCAAGGTCTGATATCTACATTAACACTTTCTAATATTAAATTAAGGGAAATTAAAACTTATTGTTAAGTAAACTATAAAACAAGAAAATAAAAAATACTATCTTTAATAATTTATAAGTCTACAAAAATAGATAATTTTAATCATATAAAATAAATAAAAACAAATATGATGCTGATATTTTTTGTCTGGTAATTCGATAGCATCAGAAAAAAATATTCTGTATAATGAAGGCTGATTACATAATTTAATTGATTGGTTGTATTAAGTTTATATACCAATATTAAAATTTGTTTTTATGATATACATTTTTAAATATATTTTAATATATTAAAGTATAGAAAAAATTATCCATAATATATTTCTTTAAATATCTTTTTATTAAAATATCTTTGAGGTTCGGTCGATAAGGAAGTTACAAAATGGCGGTTTCAAGTCGTCATTTTAGTGTTATAATCAACTTGTATAAGAATTTCAAAATTCCTTATTATTATTGATTTATCATCGTCTGTTTTTAATAGTTTATACAAATTAATGTGATATTTAATACAAAAAAGTTTTAAAATCGGATACAAATACGAATGTTTCATGACATAACGTGAAGAGCAAGTGCTATTTTGACAGATCTCTCGGAAAGTAAACTTTACGAGAAGTGCAGTGCTATTTCAAAGATACTCAATGAGTGTAATTCTATATAAAATCACAATAATTATGAATGCATAACATATTTTGAGATAAAATAATTTTATATAATTAATTATTAAGATGTAAGCAAACATGAGTATAAACGAAAAATGTTATAAGTACTTTTTTTAATGAATACCAATGAAATATTAAAATAATCATTTTTTATTCTAGATATATGTGTATACACGTCTATGTATACATATATAAAAAATACTCGATTTTATATAAAAATAATTAAGCAAACTTTTTGAAGCAATGTTACAAAATTATGTTTATAAAATTAAAATAAATTATGATTGTTAATATAATAAATTCATTAAAATATATTATAAAACAAAGGATACTTGAGAATGTGAATAAAACATTTTGAAAAATACTGAAATATAATCGTAAGTATACATATATAAACATAAATATTAAAATAATCTTAAAGTGTTTGTTAGATGTAAACTGATCAAAAGTATTAAAAATATTTGATACTAATATTAAATTAATAATATTTAATACTAAATATAATTGTTGTTTTATAGTTTCCATTATGGATGATTATACACCTATAGACGAAGATTTTCCTGGAAGATTGCTTCACCAAGCTGCCCTTTGGGATAATGCAGAATTGTTGGAAGATCTATTAAGAGGTGAACATGCTCAATATATAAATAGTCAAGATTCTTGGGGTAGAACACCGTTACATGCTGCAGCTATAACAGAGAATTCTCGATGTTTAGATATTCTCCTTAAAGCAGGTGCCAATCCAAATATACCATGTGGGCCTAGAGGCCATTACCGTACACCATTACACATTTGCACAGAACATGGTCATAACTCTAACGTAGAAAAACTATTGGAATTTAATGCTGATTTAATGATTTGTGATGACAATGGATTAAATCCATTGAACATAGCAGAAAAATACAAAAATAATATATGTGTTAACTTACTTAAATTGGCTGCTGAAAGATATGAATTAGCTAAACATGCATCTCATGCTTCATTGCGTGCTGCTTGCATTCAAGGTGATATTGTGGCAGCTAGAAATATGATTCAAAGTTTATCAGCTGATTTGGAATCAATTATTAATATGGCCCCAAATGGTGCAAATACATTACTCTTTATTGCTTGTGAAATGGGCCACAAAGATATAGTTAAGTTACTTTTGGACAATGGTGCAGATTGTAGAATACATCCAGTTACTAAATATTGCCCATTATATATAGCCTGTCACAATGGTAAAGTAGAAATTGTTGAAATGCTTCTTCGTTATTTTCCTAATCAAGTACAGTTTCTCACAGTAGAAAAATGGCTACCCATTCATGCAGCTGCTCTCAATGGTCATTATTTGGTTATTGATATATTATTAAAATTTGAATATCCACAAAATCTATATCAGAGATATAGAGATACTCCTGGAGAATTTGAGTATGAAATGCCATTTGACATTAATACTCAGGATGCTACAGGTCAAAATGTTTTGTACATATCTAGTAATTTGGGAAATATTAAAATCGTGGATATGTTATTAAGTTATAAAGTGAATGCACGAAAGATAAAAGAAGAAGATGCAGGAATTGCTCAGCCATTACCTATATCCAAACGAAAGATATCTAGTGGAATTCAAAGGTTAATGTCTTCTTTGAATTTTAGAAGCAAGTCTTATGATAAAAAAGATGATAATATGATAAGTCCTATAAATATAGATTTATATTGCAATAACAATACTGAAACAGCATTGCATGCTGCTGTAAAGGCTAGACATACAGAAGTTGTAGCAGCATTGCTATCAGCTGGATCTAATCCAAATTTGTCAGCTAAAATATCTAGTGATCATGGTGATCAAGAAATGAACAACTCTACTGTATTAACTATAGCTTGTCAAAATCGTGATATAAAGATTGCTGATCTTTTATTAAAACATGGAGCAGTTGATAATGATTGTAAAGCATTAAAAATTGCAGCACAAAACAGAGATGAGGCTTTAACTGCTAAGCTATTATCTATAAAAGCTTATCCCGATTCAGAATATAAAATTAATAAAAAAGCCATGACAGATTGTACTCAAACTTCACATTTTTCTGCACTTCCTTCTTTCGGTAATGTTACTTATTCCACATTATTTCCAAATACTCCAACTATGATAAATTGGCATAATCAACAATGTCATTTATCTCAAATTCGCTCACAATGGTTGATTGATGCTGTACTACACGTTAACAAAAAATTAAGTCCTAAAAATAATGATCTTGTATTATACGCTGTTACAAGGATAGACATATCTCATAATTCTATAACTTCTGTACCATCTACTATATTTTATTTGCAGAGTTTAAAATACTTAAACATGGCACAAAATAAAATTGATATCCTTACAGCTGAATCAAAAAATCCAAAGGATAAACTATGTCCTGTTTTGGAGGAAATATATTTGCAAGATAATCGTTTAGAACAATTGCCTGACTTCATAATGAATTTACCATCTCTAGAAATCATGGATGTATCAAATAATAAATTACAATGCCTTCCAGAAAATTTGTGGCGTGCACCTAAATTAAAAGAGCTAAATGCATCATTTAATTTGTTACGTGACTTGCCTAGTCAAATTTCTCAAAACATTTCAAAAAAGTCATCACGTGAAGATTCATTAAGCAATAGTCCTAGTACACGAAGTTTAACTTCTCAATTAGGTATTCCTCGAGATGATTCTCTAGAATTTGAATCGTTTACAAAAATAGCTAATGCTCAAATTATAGAGATGGAACGTCCCCATTTTTGGACAGGATCTATCCAAGTTTCAGAAAAGGTTTCAGATGATATAGAAACTGGTGTTAGATCACTATTGGGATCTTTAAATTTAGCACACAATTTGTTTAATAGCATACCAGTAGCGTTACCATGTTTGGCTGTTAGCTTAGTCCGTTTAAATATGGCTTACAATTCTCTTAGATCAATGAGTCATATTACTTCCTATCCTGCCAGTTTAAAACAACTGGATTTATCAAACAATCAAATTTCTTGTTGGCCTAGTTTGCCACAAATTGATAGTACAGATTCAATGGAACAAGCGAATACAGCTTGTTATTGTCCTACCACTAATATACAATCACCAATGATCCCTAACAATAGACAAACAGCAACATCTTTACGAGACATTGTTCTTATGTCTGTATGTACGCATAGGAGGCATTTACGACTAGAAAATTTAAGAACACTTATTCTTGCTAACAATTTACTGAGTAGAATTCAGTTAACTTCAATAGACGATGGAGAAATGCCAAATATAGATGAGGAAAGTGTAGATAAAGATATAAAAACAAACTATCCTGGATCTAAATTATATCTCCTGTTTCCAAATGTTAGTATGCTGGATATAAGCAATAATCAATTAAAAGAAATACCTCAAAATATTTATGAATTGAATAATCTATCTGTTTTGAACATTAGTGGTAATACTGAAATTGTTGAATTGCCCCCACAAATGGGGTTGCTCTCTCGTTTATGGAATTTGAATACTCAAGGTTGTAGACTGCAAGAACCTTTAAAAACAATGATAGAATCTAAAAAATATAAAACAATGGATGTTATAGGTTATTTAAAATCAATTCTTGAAGATGCAAAGCCTTATGCACGAATGAAGTTAATGATTGTAGGAATTCAAGGAATTGGAAAAACAAGCTTATTAGAACAATTACGACAAGAAGGTGAAGTTCCCAATAAAAAGAAATCATCAGAACATTGGGCTAAAAGAATGGGTAATAAAAATATAAATGCTAAGACTGCCAGAGGAACAATTATATCTACTGTTGGAGTTGATATTGGAGATTGGATATATGAGAAAAAAATAAGAACACAATCTTCACATGGACCAGTTTACTTTAGAACATGGGATTTTGGTGGACAAAGAGAATATTATGCCACTCATCAATATTTTCTTTCAAAACGTAGTTTATATTTGGTTGTATGGAGAATAACTGATGGTTTCAAAGGTGTTTCAGAAATATTTCAATGGCTAGTAAATATTCAAAGTAGAGCTCCTAATTCTCCTGTAATCATAGTAGGTACACATTATGATATTTCATATGATCATAGTGAAAAACTACAACAATACATTCGTGATAAATTCATTAATGTTGTTGATGCTGAAAAATGTGGTTTACCAAAAGTAATGGAAACAGTTGAAGTGAGTTGTAAAACTAGGCATAATATAAAAATGCTATGTAATTTAATCTATGATGTTGTATTTAGTTTAAGATCTCCAGGAAGTAAAGAATTATTATTAGAACAAAAAGTTCCTGCGAGCTATCTTGCTTTAGAGGATGTTGTAATACAACTTGCTCATGACAGAAAATTAGCTGGTGTAGATCCTGTATTAAAAGCTGAACAATATTATGCTGCAGTAAATAGTGAACTTCAAAAATTACATAGATCTTTTAGAGATCCAGCAGAATTACACCAAGCAACTCTTTTTCTTCATGAAAATGGAATTATTTTGCATTATGATGATGCTACACTCAAAGATTTATATTTCCTTGATCCACAATGGCTATGCGATATGCTTGCCCATGTAGTTACGATAAGAGAGATAAATCCTTTTGCTCGATCTGGTATAATGAAATTAGACGATATTCAACATGTTTTTAAATCTTCAACTATATCATCAATTGACACTCAAGGATACATTGTAAGTCTTCTTAACAAATTCGAAGTTGCATTAACTTGGGATTATCGTACTTTACTCATACCATCTCTTTTACCAACTGAAGAAGATGTTTTAAGAAACAATCAAATTATTAAAATTCCCGTAAAATCACGAAGTTGGTATGCGCGTACCAAAAAAATTACATCTCCCATGATTACTTGTCTTAATGTAGCTGGAGAAAAAACAAGTTCAGAATGTGTATTAACTTCTAGATCCCAACCAGATTGTTCTGTAACAAGATTACTTCTTATGTCTTATTTTCCTAGTGGCTTTTGGTCCAGACTCATAACAAGAATCTTAGCTGATGATGCTATTGTAGAGATTGTTATGTCTTTTTTAGCTCCTTTTAAAGATTTTGTTGATGACAATATTTTCGCAAGTTTATTGGATATCCAAGCAGAATGGATTTTATGGCAAACTGGAATAGAATTACGTTATGCTGGAATTACTTTATTGCGTTTAAAGGAAGTTAATTACAATTTAAAAAATTCGCCTTACGATTATAGACAATTTAAGTTTAAACTAAAACAAGATGGTATATGGTGTACAGTTGATTTAAAAAATTCTGCTATTCTAGAAATTTGGTTTCCTGTTGACACACTTGTTATTAAGCAACCGATTATGTCAGATTCGATAGATGATGAACCAGTAGGATACCAAGCAATTGCAGTAGAACCACGGCCAGAAAGTGTACCACAAATGTTAGCTTTAATAGTTGATCACATTGATATTTTATTAGAAGATTGGTACCCAACTTTAGGTACACGTTTTGTACATACTTCTGAAGGAAAATTATTAGTCACAAGGCTGATCCCTTGTCCTAGATGTTTACTTAGCAATATAGATTATGAAAATGAAATACATGATAATAATGATCATTTAACTGAAGATATTCATAAATATTATATAAATCGTGAGAGACAAAGCCAAGATAGTTACAAATCTGATGGAGATAGTGGTGTAGGATATGATAGTTTAACATCAAGTAGGATGTCATCATTAGAAGGACATCCCGAAATATGGAGAAATTTCCATTCAGAAGCTATACTTACATATTCTTGGATGGTTGAAGAATGTATTCTTGCAGCTTACAGTAATAAACCAATTAGTTGTCCCAAGCATTCAGATATACCACTCTCACATGTAGCACCTGATATTATTTTCATGGATTTAGGTGTTAAACATTTAATAAGATCAGAAGACATTAAACGGGGAAAATTATTGGGAAGAGGTGCATTTGGTTTTGTTTTTAAAGGTGTTTGCCGCCTTCCTGGTACACATATTAAAACAGATGTTGCTATTAAAATGTTACAACCTGTTCCACCAGGTCCAAATTCAAAACAATCTGCTATTCTTGCATATAAAGCAGCACAAAGTAAATGGGATAGAGATCCTCTTCAATATGCATGTAAAGCATATTGCACAGCTAGACAAGAACTAAATATATTATTAACTTTAAGGCACGCCAATATTGTACCATTAATAGGTATAGTTATCAGTCCATTAGCTTTAGTACTAGATCTAGCACCTGAAGGAGCATTAGATAATGTTTTAAAAAATTATAGACGATCAGGTGCTAAACTGGATCCATACACTCTGCAAGCTATAATTCTTCAGGTGGCAAAAGCTGTAGAATATCTTCATCAACAGCATGTGATATACAGAGATTTAAAATCTGAAAATGTTTTGGTATGGCAAATGCCATTACCATTTCAAGACCATCCAGAACATCCAGTACATGTAAAAGTAGCTGATTATGGTATATCTAGATTGACATTACCTACAGGTGCTAAAGGATTTGGAGGAACAGAAGGTTTTATGGCTCCTGAAATTATAAAATATAATGGAGAAGAAGAGTATACTGAAAAAGTAGACTCATTTTCATTTGGCATGTTTATATATGAATTAATAACTTTAAGACAACCATTTGAAGGACATGAAGCAGTTAAAGAATGCATTTTAGAAGGTGGAAGACCTCCATTAACATACAGAGAAACTTTTCATCCATGTTATGCTCTTGATTTAATGGTTATTTGCTGGGCTCAAAACCCAAAAGATCGACCAACAGCTAGTCAAATAGTATCTATCGCATCAGCACCAGAATTTACTCATTTAATAGATGTTATATTACTGACAGAAAGAACACAAGTCACTGCTGTTACTATGACAAATACAATTTCAGAAGAAAATATAAATGGAGATGAAATTTGGTTTGGCTATAATAATGGTGAAGTGGATATGTTAATAGGAACACAAAAGGGATGGTTACGACATATTAGGATTGAAACACCAATAATACCATATGCTATGTGTGGGGTAGATGGTTATATATGGATTGGAGATAATACTGGACAAATACATGTATATTTGGAAAACAATTTTGGCTGTGTAGCTAGTTATCATCTTGAACCAGATCATAACAAAGAATCAAAAGTAGTAGGTTTGATATATTTGGAACCATTAAAACAATTTGCTATAGCACTACACAGTGGTAAAACATTTCTTTTGTCAAATTCATTTACACAAATGAAAAAAACAGAAATTAGTACGGATATAAATGATAATATAAAAACATATTCTATAGCAGCAGTATATAAGAAAAAACGTATATTAGAATTATGGATGGGTCAAAGTTTTGGTAGAATAACTATTTATATATTAAAAGATACTAATTTAATTGATACAATTCAAATTTCACATGTAACTGGAGATACAGCTATGAAAAATTTATTTGCTACATATTTATTAAGTGCAGAGCATTCAATTTTATCATATACCTATCCTGGATGTATTGTTTATCAATGGGATGTTGATTCTAGGCAAATAATAAATAAATTAGATATGTCTAAGTTAGTTCCTTGTTCGGAAAGTTTTAAATCAATCTCTATAGAAGAGAATCTGACAACAGAAAAATGTCAAATAACTGCTCTTGAATCATATATGAATCAACTTTACATTGGCACTACTTGGGGTTGTATTGTTGTTGCTGAATGTAATACATTGAGGCCAATAACAGTATTTAGACCTTTTGAAGGTAAAGTGTGTCAAATAATTTCGTTTAAATCAACTGATAAAAAAAAACTTATATTAGTAACAGTTGGTCAGGGATATAGAAGTTTAATATCACGTTTTACCGATTTTCCGATAAATGGTGCAGAAGTAGAAGATCTTAAGCATAACATGTACACTCTTTTATGGAGATCTGAACATTGGTCTGCAGCCTAATTCTTTTTTAAAGTATTATATAATTTTCTTTATTGGTAGGAAAAATGTGATTATAATTATTTAAAAATATTTAACTAATAATATGCATATATTAGTTAAAATGTTGCATGATGCAAGATTACAGTAAAAATATTATCAGTTAAGAAATAAAATTTGTCCACTTTATATTATATCCTATAGATAAGAAGCTTTATGCAGCTTGCCTCATTCGCGTAAGAACTCTTTTTAACAAATAGATTTGGGAGGTCCATGCTTAAATATGTACAAATTTTAAGGTGCTTAATAGAAGTAATTTTCAAGATATTGAAAAAACATTTGTATTCTCACATAATATTTGCCAAACAATTTTATATATTTATTCATTGACTTAGATAAATATAAAGCACTGTAACATAATTGAAAAAGGATTAACTGCTAAAAATTATTTAATAATTAAAATATAGTACATTTCTTAATGTATTTAAATATATTAACTGAATGATCTCTAAAGTAGAAAATATGAAATATTTCATATTATGTCTGAAATATTTATATCACATGCTTCATAAATATCACATTATACTCTAATACATATTAGAAACATATTCCTTCCAAACCTAATAGCAGGGTCACAAATATAATATTTTTGTAGAAGAATGGTGATGTTTTAAATAGAATATTATTTATATGTATGTAAAACAACAGACACAATGCACTCATTTAAATTGATTTAATTTATATTAATTTAATCTGTAATAAATGAATATAGAATAAAACATATAATATAATATGCATTTTTATATTGCTATTTGAATTTAAAACTTCACCATTTTTCTAATAAAATCCTGTATAATAAACATTTAGGTTGTACACTAATGCAATATATTTATGTACTCTTACCTCAGTCTTTATTAGTTAAAATGAAAATTAAAATTTAAAAAGAAAGCTATATGAAAGCAAATCTTAATATAGTAAGGAAATAATACTGCATTTCTTAGAAATTAATAATTGGACATAATGTATATGCTTGAATATACGTCAATCATAAGAAACAAAGAAAATGAAAATTATGAAATACATTCTATAAATATTTTAAATAGGCAGTTCTTCCAATTTGTATATTATGCTCTGGAAATGACTGATTCTAATCTTTATATAAATAATACTTCAGAGAATTCTCTTTGTATCATATATTAGAACTATTAAACATCATCCGGCCATGTATCATCATAAGTATCATATTTCAAATTATACAAATTTATTTGCATTTCTGAAAGTAACATGCAATTTATTTTACTTACATACTATAATTCTCGACTTGCTGAATGTAGCTTTATTTTTATATGTTAGAAATCGAAAATATAATGTGCACTCTTAATAAAACTATTAAGAATGTGATATAGTATTAGAATAAATAGTAATAGAAAAAACAACATAATAATTTTCACTTGAAATTAGATTTTGAAACTTCAATGCTTTGTAATTTTTAAAATTCTTTAGTAAAATTATACCTAAAAATTGCAGCTAATAAGAAAATTGGAATAAAACATGTAATACATCAGAATTATTGTTTACTAAAGTTGATATTTATGAAATTATCAAAAAGGTTTTGATTATCATATCTGTTGTATTATTTCTTTCAAGTATGGATTGTATAAAAAATATCAGTTCTCAAGATTCATATTCTATAATAGCAATTTTATTGAAGTAATAATAGATATTTTATCAATGTAATATAAAGATATTAATAAATTTATAAGTTGTTATAAGTTATTAATACAGACATGAAATAATAAAAATCATCAGCCTCATTACAATGTAATGCAATATTATAAAAATTTTTGTAGTAACATATGGCTTTCAATATATTCATTATATATATTGTACTATTGTTACTATCAATAATATATTTTATGTTAATAGAGTTGATAATAAGTATTATAAATTTAAGTTTTGTAATATATTTTAGAGATATTTATTTATTTATTTATTTATTTACTTATTATCATCTATCTATGCCCATTTATCTATCTTTGTATGTATTTATGTAATTATCTTAAATATTTTGGTTGTTTTTGGAAACAGATAGAAACTATCTAGCCATCCCTATATAAAAGATGGTTCACAAAATATATAAACTATCTATTTTCATGTTGAGTGATACAAATGGAATAAAGGAATCAATTATGTAATTGAAAAAAATTCTTGGAACAGTGTAATCATTAAAGAAGAGCCTAGTATATACAGTACCTTAAGACACTCTATATAATTAAACTATATATAAAAACATTTTTTACATCACATTATACAGGGTGAATAACAAGATTATTATTTTTTTTGAGTACAAATAAAAAAATGATATAGAATAAAGTGGAAGATTATAACAATACTTATTTTTCTATAAGATTGCTTTTTTTATAAGTATAGCAATGCATCAAGAAATGCAAATACACTTTTGTTTAACTAACTATATGATTGATTTTACGAAAAAAATAAATTCATAGAAAAATAAACATTTTTATACTCTATAACTTAATTTTCTATCACTTTTTTTATTTTCATTCAAAAAAGGAATATATATTAGTTGCGTAATTATTCTGCATATGGATCTAAATGCGCGTATATATATATATAATGACTTAAAAAATATTTTAATATTAAATTTAAGTTAAGGAATTGTATCTAATAACTTTATTAAATTTGACATTGTGTAAAGTATTAATAATGCAAATGTAATTAAAAAATTACATGTATCAGTTTTCTTGTAATATATCAATTTTAAAAAGTACAGAATTTTAAAAAAGATTCATTGTTCATTAAAATGTAATATGACATAAGTACTTATTTATGTAATATTTACAAAAAATATTGCATTTGTATTTATCTATTTTTAATAATACATCCTGAATATTCTACAGAATTATTTTACATTATAAATTTATCAAAATAATTTTTGTAAACCATTTAATGGTTTTAAAGTTAATAATTAAAATCATTTAAAGTTCCTACTCATAAAAATATATAAAATTAACAAAAACAAAAACAAGTTGGACACATTTGTATATAAATATACAAAATTATTAATGTATTTCTTAGTAAAGCATAGTTACAAAACTTAATTTTCTTATTACTTTCAAAATTATAATATCTTCTTGGCTTTAATATATTTTTAATATGTTAAAAAAAATTATATTTCATCAATTAGTACTTAAATTTAATATAAAATATAATAATATATTAATACTTTTTCAAAAATCTTCATTTCTTTCTATTGATGAAAAATCTGATTCACTATTTTATTTCTTAACTACAAATTCTTGGTATATTAATATAATATCTTAATATATTAAGTTCTTGATATTCTTATGTATATACACAATTTTAATTAAATAATAATTTAATTAATAATAATAAATAAAAATTATAAATTTATACAAATTTGGTATTCAAAAAGATTAATGCCTACATAATACTATTAAATAAGTCAATATTAAAATGATTGTCAAAAGTTCACACACAACTATGTTTTTTGGACCTTGTAATATTAATTTTCATATTTACAGAATGTGTTTATACAAGATAATTTGATAGAAACTTACAAAAATAGTTTGTTTCATTATGGTAAATTGTTTTTAAAAATCAACATAATTAATAATATATTTCTAATTAACTAATCAGCTCGTGTAATAACTTGAGGATGCATTGATGTATTCTTTTGATAAATATATACTTGTGTCAGTATTGCAATATCTATTATAATTTGAAGAGCACCACATACCTCAAATTGAATTGGAGCTTCTCGTAATACAAAATAAAAAGTCTTAAAGAGATCTCCTAATGTCCACATGCTAACCATTGTTATACTAAAATTATAAAGCAAATTACTTTAGATTGATTATAGTTACATATTAAGAATGTATTTATTTCTTTACCTCATTCCACTTGTAGATTTATTATAAAAATTACGTAAAAATTGTGGTATTCCAAGCATTGCCTCTATTAATACTGCAAGGAAACCTACAATTTCTACAAATATGGGTATATCTATAAACCAATACATTAATATTCCACCTATGATAGCAAACAGCAGCATAAAATCCAAGTAAGATTGGAAATCTGTCCATTTCCAAAAAAACTTTGTTTCCAAATCTATCCAAATGAATCATTTTTATAAAAGTAAGAATTAATTTAGTTTTTCTATTTCTAGATTTATTATAAAAATTGTATACCTGTAAATACTCGTTCTTTTATCTTAATTATTTGACTTCTATTATGTACATTGACAGAAAGTTTGATCATAGTAAACATTGTAATGATCATTATAATACTTTGAATTAAAAGAGGTGTTTCATAATGCTTACCAAACCTGCAAGAAAGATGAGATTTGTAAAAAAGATAAAAGAAATTAAATAATTACTTGAAACTAACCAAAATAAAATGCGAAGAGTGTTTGCAATCAATAATGTCAAACAAACATATAAAGAAAATCCTTCTGCATCTCTTTTTCTTTTGATTTCTCTATACTGTGGTATATATGGTATGATACCACCAAATATTATTGTTAAGGATGCAACATAACTAGTTACATCTTTGACAGTCAATTGTTCGTAATTATCGTTCATTCTAAAGAAAATTTATTTTTTAAGCATGATGTATATATATAATCTACACTTACTACACGTATAGTACACATTATTCTGACGTTTTATTACGTGACAGTCGCACTGATTCAATACGTGCACAAAGTGTGCATACGTGCAATGAAAATATTTCATATTTTAAATATTTTGCATAATAGTGTTTTATGTATATATTAGTAAAAACTTAAAATAAAGATAAATTTTTATTAGTCGATAGTATATACGTAATATTCATAGATGTATCAATATAAATGTTAATAATCGTAGCTTTGCGCAAGTATTTCTGCGCATCTTTGTCTAGAAGGTACTTATTAAGCGAGAATTTTGGAACAAATATAGAGTGCATGCATATCGTTCTAATATGATTTTGTTGAATAATATAAATAATATTCATTTAAGTGATATATGTTTATCGAATAAACAGTTTTAATATTCAAAATTGTGGTTTGTTGAGCTAGAGGTATTAATATAAAACAATATAAAATAAATATATTGTATTCGGTATAATCAATATAAACAGGTTAAACACGACAATACTAACATTCGTTTATGCAAGTCTGATTTTTCATTCGAAGTTAATATATTATAATAAAATTGAAACACGAATATTAACTGGACATTCAAGTAACTATCTTGTATGTGAGTTTTTCAAAAATACAATTTTAAGTTCACAAAATATAATTTTATTTAAAAAATACTTTAGATATCTGATTAAGTATTATGAATTTACAGCAAGTGGAAGAATTTTTATTTATAGCTTATGCAAATGTTTTATAAAAGATAAAAACAGTTTTATCTATATTTAGTATCATTTGTGACTATTAACATATTTCTACAACTCAATGATGGAAAATAATATGACAGAAGAACAAAAAAGATTTTTAGAAGAATGTGAAATTGAATTTAAAGATCGTTTTACTGAAAACGATATTGAATTTATGAAAATTAAAAGAGCAATACCAAAAAAACCACCAATTGTAGATCCATGGTACAATAAACCACGTAAACAACCATATGATTGGGGTCAACAAAATCAAGGACATGGAAGCCGTAATCATAATTGGGACCGTAGAAGTCTTGAAAGAGGTGATAGATATGATCGTCATGATGGAAAACATTATGTTCATTATCATAATACGAAGCCATATTAAAATCAGCACATTACATTTATACTTTCTTATTATATATTTTGTACATATATTATACATTAATTATGTCATAGATTGTAAATTAAATATAATTTTTGCTAATGTCTGTAATAAGAATAATACCACTTTAAAATCAATAGAGAAATACATAATTTTTTGCTTAATGCTTACAAGGTATACAATTGAGTGAATTATTATTTTAAAAGGCACATAATACTAAAATACCCTATGAATTTAAATTGGTTTTTTATTTTTGTTTATACATTTGCAAATGCTTGAAACATTAGTAATGAGCAATGTTCTTTTAGAATTTTCAACATAATTTTTTCATTTGCATGAACAAATAAAATAGATCCTTTCTGAAGAATTTGTGATGTATGAGTTTCTGCTCTACCATTTATGATAATTAATATACTAGCTGTTCTTCTTGGAATCAATTCATATGTCATTTTATCAGATGGTATCTAAAAATAAATTCGTAATAATAAGTATTTCTATATACGATGTAATATTTAATTGTTTAGCAAAAAAACTTACTAAAATTTTGGCTACTGCAAAATCTGGTACTGGAGGTTGAAATATCTCTGTATAATTATCTTCAAAGTACCCATAAAATTTTTTAGCAAACAATGACTCACATTTATATGTTAATATTTCTGTTAATGTTTCTACATCTTTCAACTTTGGTGTTAATCCAGCACGTACTACATTATCTGAGCATGCCATACATTCTATACAATCTATAAAATTAAAATTATTTTAAAAGACATCTATTCGAATTTGTACATATATAAATTATTAATACGAACCACCATATATATATGCATGTGGTTCATTTGGAGCAAGATACAAAGCCTCGCCTGGTTGCAAAGTGATATAATTAAATATATATATACCAAAACATCCAACATCTCCAGGGTAATCTAAATGAAGTTTTTGCAATAGATCACCGTTCAATGTTACTTGAGATGATTTATCTATAAACATTGCACAATTAATAAAATTTATTAATTTCCTTAATGCATTATATAATTACAAATATGATTTTATTATTTAAGTTTACCCAAATATGCCAATCTTTCAAGCAAATGTTCAAGTTGTAACATTACTAAATTATGGTCACACGTCATAAGACTGTGAAAACATTTTTTAAAAGGCACTATATTTTCAGGGTCATTTATTATCATACATTCATGAACTAAATCTTCACCAATTACTGCTCGTAGTTCAGGTAGTAATTTGAAATATTCTTTTATTTCTTCAATTGGACGAAAACCACAAAGAGCTCCAAATTCTGTTAATGCTATTGCTAATTCAGGTTTATGATTGGAATCCTTATAAATTTCAGGATGCTGCAAATGTAATTGTTCTGCCTTTTTCTGTAATTAATATATAAAAATTAAATAATAATTTATAAACATAAATATAAATAGATTTACCTTATCTGGATGTGCTTGAATTGATAATGCTTTTCTTATAGATAAAACTTTAAACAAAAAAGGTAAAGATGATCCAAATTTTTGTTGTATTTCAATACCTAATACGTTTGTATTTTTTTGTATATATTCTTCTAAAGAAATGTCTTTTTCCTTTAGATATGAAGGACCATTAGGATGTGTGCCCATCCATAGTTCTGCATATGGTTTTTCTTCATTTATTATAAACTTAGGATTTGCTGTTTTAATTAATGTTGCAACAATACTGTTTGTACCATATTTACCCCAATCATAATTTTGCACTGCACATATTAGTTCCATCTTTTAAAATATATCTGTAAATTATATATAGCAATTATCTATATATATAATAAGTAGTAAACCAACTATCAGTTTCTGTTACTTTCAATTTATTAGATAAGATATATTTACACCATAATATAAAATTTGTCATTTTTATGAACATAGATTTTAATTAATATCAATCAAAAATTTGATTGCATCTGTAGACTTACCAACATATATAAAAAATCATTTGTTATAAAATTCGGTCACCGAGTTATATGAGATACAATAAATATTATTAATATAGCAAAGAGATTTATAATGCCAATTCTATTATTAGAATCAATATATTTCATCATCAATCTTTATCGATTTATTCGTATCGATATTTATTTTTCATTTTTATCTTTACGCATTTACATATTTTCCTATCGAGTAGAAGAAAATTCATGTTTTATATTAATATAAAAATTTAAACAATTCTTTTACTTTTAAGTGAAGATACGAATTTTGTGTCATGAGCAATATTAAATTTTTGTTTGACAAATATAATTGCTCATATAATTGTGAGTGCGTGTACAAACTCATATGTTATAAGGTTTTACTTAACTAGATGGCGCTCTCAAAATAGAAAATCGTTGATTTAATCTAATGTTCTGTCGTTTTCATTAACACAAGATAATCTGAATAGTATATTGGAAGTTGTATTAAAATTTGAGGTTGATAGTTATGAGATTTATATAAAGTGAGTATACTTATATATATATATATATATATGTGTGTGTGTGTGTGTGTAAAAAATTATATATTGTGTCATTGATGAGGTTTATTTAAAGGGATATTGCAAGTGACATGTTATAGGTTATTGACATTATGACAATTAAATACGCATAAATATGAAACAACAAGTTATAGATACCAAAACAATTTCTGGATCAACAGGAGAAGCTGATGAATGTTTGTTTGAATATCTACATGCTGAAATAGTTAATTATGTTTTAAGTTTATCATTAGATACAAAGGTAAGAAAAGTTATATATTTGAAGAATATATATTTAAAACATAATTAGCATAATAAGTTATTAAATATCAAAATGAATTGAATAGTAAATAATCTTTTTAAACAGGAAGGTAAGGAGGATCTATCTCGATTAGAGTGGATGGGATTTAGTGTTGGATATAAAATCATTGAACGATTAACAAGAGAATGGAGTCGTTTTAAAGATGAATTAGATATGATTAAATTTATATGTACAGATTTTTGGTGCAGTTTATATCATAAGCAAATTGATAATCTTAGAACGAATCACCATGGAGTATATGTATTACAAGATAATTCATTTCGTTTACTAGATAAAGTTGGTACTAGTAATACTAAACAATATCTTCCAGAAAGTCCACGCTTATTAGCATTTACATGTGGCTTATTACGAGGTAGTTTAGCAAATCTTGGTATTGTAAGTACTGTAACAGCGGAAACATCAGCTTTACCAAGTTGTAAATTCCATGTTCAAGTACAAAGAATTTAATATGTATATGCATAATATATAAGCATTAACATGCATTTCATATAATGATTTATCACTATATTATTGATACAAAGTCTGAAAGGTATATAATATTTCAGTAATGAATATGAATTTTATAATTAACATGAAGAACATGTCAATTATATCTAAAATTTTCTATAAATTATAAATGATATAAACAATTGAAACTTAACATATACAAAAAATAAAATAAATATATAAGTATTATGTAACATTATAAATTTATTGGCACTTACAAATATTTAGGCTTTTGCAACTTTGTAAACGTAATGGAATAATTAATTTTCAAGCATTGATGTATTACTGACATTTAATTCTTATTGCACTATAATATTCGTTAATATGAATTACATATGTTTACCATTATATATTGTTTCATTTATTTATTAATATAAAATTATAAAAACAGTGATATACAAAAACTTATGTGGATCCATTAGTTTGTAAAGCATTGTCTTTGTTAGAAATAAAATTAACAATATCAGAAGGATTTATAATTCCAATTAAAGCATCATTATTTATATGATCTACAACAACTACATAAGTTTCATGTTCGAGAATTAATGAAAGTTTTATAAGAGTTGTTGTAGATAAAACCTTTACGAAATGTTTTATCATAATATTTTCTACACAATCTGTCTGTTTAATTCCACCAAATATTAGCTTACTCATAAGTATTTGCATTGTAAGAACACCTTTAACCTTTTCCTCATTATCAATAACTACAACTTGATCTGAATTTGTAATTTTAAGAATATGAATAGCTTCTTGACATGTTGCTGTTTTGGATAATACAGGAGGTTTAGTTATGGATAAAGTTGAAACTGTGTAATTGCACCACCATTTATTTGACTCATCTACTGATGGTATATCCTGCAATATACAATAAAATTTTTTTAGTTAACAGATTTGAAGTTGATGTATTTATGATATATTATAATATAATAGTGGAACTTAGCAACCTTTATAAAATATTATATATTTAAAATTCAATCTTGCATAAAATATTCTCATTTATATCTTATAAATATATTTTTTATGCATTACCAAAAAGCCTCTAATTTCCATCCAGTTATCACATACAAATTTAGTCATATAATTTCTTATTCCATCAGGTAGGATAACAACAACGCGTTTTTTTGCAGGAATATCTTTTGCAATTTTTAGAACTGCAGATAAAGCAGCACCACTACTACCTCCACATAATAATCCTTCTTGTTTGATAAGCATGCGTGCTGCATTCAGTGATTCACAATCATTAACTTTTACCCATTTATCTACTATATTACGATCCAGCACAGTAGGTAGAAAATCATATCTTAAAAAAATAATTTTAGTAAAACAGTGTATAGAACTTGCAAGTATTAGTGAACAGAATTTATAATGAATTTTATAAATAACATACCCAATTCCCTCTACTTCATAAAAACTAACATCATGCTCATTTAATTCAGATGGAAATGCAAGAATACTGCCAATAGGATCAACTGCAATGATTGTTATTTCAGGATGTAGTTCTTTCAATTTACGTCCAATGCCACTAACAGTTCCTCCTGTACCAGCACCAATTACGACATAATCTAATTTTTCATTGCACTGTTTCCAAATTTCCATTGCTGTTTGGTCATAATGAGCCAGTGGATTCCCACTATTTGTGTACTATATATGAATAATATACTTATTTATGCTATAAATATAGTAACTTTTTACATACACACACACATACATAAATGGCAAAAATATATCATCAGTTAGAACAAATGTTAAACTTACTTGATCAAGAATAACGCTATTAGGAATTTCTTTTTGTAGTTTTTGAGAAATACTAATATGGCTTTCAGGACTATTCCAAGCTGCTTCTGTTGGCGTTCTAATTATTTCAGCTCCAAGGGCACGTAGAGTAAGCACTTTTTCATTGGACATCTTTTCTGGCATAACAATAACACATCTATATCCTTTAACAGCTGCAGCCATTGCTAGACCAATCCCTGTGTTACCACTGGTTGGTTCAATTATAGTAGAACCTGGCTTTAATATTCCTTTTTCTTCTGCATCTTGAATCATTCTATAAGCAATTCTATCTTTTACAGAACCACCAGGATTCATAAATTCACATTTTGCAACTAAAATGTAATAATTAAATATTCTATATTAATTCCAATATTAATAGTTTTTGTTTGTAAAATTTGAATACTTACATATTTCACATTCTAATCCATATAATTGAGGAATGTTATTTAAACGTACCATAGGAGTTTGACCAATAGCTTCCAAAATATTAGGTAATACATCATCTCGATTTGAAAATCTAAAAATTTATAGCATTTGTAAAATTATAATTTCTATATACAAAATTTTAAATGAATTTTTATAACTTTTATAAATAAAAAAATATGTACATACTCTTTTCTTATTGTATGTGGTGTATTTGTTGCATTTGACCTCCATGTACACTGACTTAATCGGTCAGGACGTTCTAGTTCCATTACACAAACCTATTCATATATATAAAGACTTATTAAACTTACTGTAACGTTTATACTGATAATTTGATACATATTAAGTTTAGTGAATAAAATTATATATATAATTTATTTTGTACAACAGAAGAAATTTTAATTTAATTACATGCTATATAAAAATTTTGCTTTTCATCATTTTTAAAATATATGGTACTGCATAAATCAACTTTTAATATACAATAATTAACATCATGAAAGTACATTTTTTATAAAAGTATAAGTAACACCTAAATGTTATTTAGTTATAATAAAAATAACAGGTGGATTATCTGAATATAATATAGAGAAATCGAAAAAATTGAAGTACACTTTACCACGTTAGACTTGTTCCACAGCTGACCTGTCTACGTCATCAATGGTACCAACTACAAAATATACGAACTATCTTACCAATATGTAAAAATGATTATTTTTCATGATAAATCACTTTATCGAGAATTTAAAATATTAATATATAATTTTATTAAATTTTTTAAAATAATGCTTTACAGATACATACACTATATTATTTTTTATTCTTGAATTCATATATCAAAGTTTCCTGTTTTTTAAATAGATACTCTTTATCTCTAAGGGCTAACAAATTTCTTAGACAATTAAAATTAAAACCGGTTTTTTCTAAAAATTGATATTTACTTTGAATGATGTCTGACACATCGATATAGTTTTCAATATTACTTTCGTATTTTAGTGCATGATAATATTTTTTGTTAGATTGCATATAAAAATAAAGTATGTTCATAAACTTTGTTTCTTCTTTATAAAAGGTATTATCTTCATGATCGAAAGGATTTTCAACTAGTGAAGACTGCTTGTTGTGAAGTTTATCAAGACCTATGAACTGTTTTATAAATTCTATGTTATCATCTAGATAAATAGAATTATATAACGATGTATAATACTCTATTTCTAACAGCAGTTGTTGGTATATAATTTCATCATGTTCACATATTTTTTTACTACCATATATAGTAGAGATAATATGATTTTGTACAATTGTACTAACTGAACTACATATATCAGAAGTATCATTCTTCAGTAATATAAGACAACAATGCATCATTATCAATTTATTTTTAGATTCTACTTCTGAAAAACGTTGAACAAGAAATTGAAGACATTCTAATGCTTCATTTTTTATATATTCATTGTCACTAAGACTCATGTTAAAAATTGCTGATAATATTTTATATATGACTTTTTCATCTTTGCAAAATATTGCTATTAATATATTTTTTAAGTGTGATACATTAATATGTAAACTATTCTTATCAAGCTTTGGAATTAAAATCAGAACTATTTCTTCTAATTTTAATTTATAAATATCAATTAATAATGAACATTTAAAAGTTGTAATTATAAATTTTATCATCGCATTAATGACTAATGTATTACCATTGTCAATTATCGATAGTAAAATATGTAATATAATTTTAAGAATTGGAGTGAAACAATGCAAATGAGTTAAAAAATTAATAGTTTGGTCTATATATTCAGAATGAACAATTTTATCAATGATTTTCGAATTAAAATTACCAGTATATTTAATATGATCTGCATATAAATATGTTAGATTATCAATAAATTGATAAAAACTTGGTTTTATTTTTTCCATATGTAATATGCATAAACTATCTAATATAATTTTATCAAAACACTCAATATTTGATGGAGATAATTTCAAGTTAAACAACTCTATTAGCATGCATTCTAAAGTATAATATACTTGTTGATTGCTTTTAGTCTTTAGCTTATTATTCCAAATCTTCACAATATTTTGAATTCTATATTCACTGATATATTTTTCATCAGGGTTGATAATTATTGACTCTATTGTTTTACATGAATTTATATTTTCTGCTTCAGCCAAAAATTTCTCTTTTAAATATTTTATAGTAAGTAAATGCCCGTGTATCTTATTAACGTTTTTAATTAGAAAAATATTAAATTTCAATATTTCGATTTCTGATTTAATGCATGAAAATGCAGTTAAAGCTGCATATGCTTTTCCAGTAAGTACTCTAATATATTCAATAGGATTAGCCAGAAGTTTACAAAAACAACTTTTCATTTCTTGTACAAAATCATATGATAAATAATCAATGAAATCACAACCACTAATTGAAAACTTAGAAAGCAATATAAGAATATGTACGATATTTGAATATTCGTGTAACATAGTATTTGAATTTTCAGATAATTGTGAAAAAACCTGAAGTTGTTTTAATATGTGATTTGTAAGGATTGGATAATGAGTGATGAAGTGATTAACGGAATATCCATTTCCAAAATCTAATTCTTTTCCACCAGGACTTTGTCCTACCAAACGTGGTATTATAGAGCCAAATAATTGAAGACTAGCATTCCTAAAAATTGAAAGTATTGATAATTTGATAATATTAATCATATTAACGACCTTGAGAAAAACGTATAATGTGTAATTGTCTACCTGATTTGCCAAATTTCTGATCGTAAATATTGAAAACATACTAAAGAAATACGCTCCATATATGGTGTTAATTGTACATGTAAATTTTTGTCTGCTACCAATGTACGTAAAAAATATAAATGTCTTGCCAATGGAAGATCGTATTTATATTCAATATTTTCGAATTGAATTTCAGACCAGCTTTCTAAAGAATACAGTAACTCTTGTATAGCAAAATGTAAAAGAGGTCTTCCTTTACGATTATCATTAGATACAATTTTATGAAACATCAAAGTAAATCCGGCACCGCGTCGAGTTATATTCAAAGTATTCGTAGTTTTATCTTCTAATAAATTTTTTACATACACTTTTAATGTTTCAGCATAACTATCTTTCTTGCATATACATCTAAAATATCATAAATATTATTACCAGTTATATCATAAAAATTACAATAGATTATAATAAATGAAATACCTTACTAAGTTGCCAATTGCTATTCCAGCAGCTTCAATTGCTCCTTTATGTCTACATTTCGTTAATACCATTGCAATTAGCTTAATAGCGTGTAAAGTAGTCTCATTAGAGTACATACGACTACCAATATTATTAACTATTTCACAAGATACCTTGATAAAAAATATAATCTATCAGTTCACTTTATTGTTTAAGTTAAAACTTATTTTAAAAGGATAACTTAATTTTTAAATAATATACCTTCAAAGATAGCCAAATACAAGATACAATAACTTGATGTGCAGGTGATAAAATAAGATCATCATAATTATCATCATTTATTGCACTAGTTTTAATTGTATCATTAATTGCTAATCCCATTTCTGCAAATGATGATGCATATTCTGGAAAATATGAATACAAATTAGAATGATCTTATTTCATTATAACATATGAGATAATAATATCTTACTTGTAGTTGCAGATTTTGATGACAATATAGATAAAAAGAAAGTTATAGCATCATCTAAGAAATCCAATAAATTTTTTATGAAGTTTAAAGGAGGTGTACAGTTTTCTAGTCCATCTTCGAAGTTACAATTAAGCATAGCAGTAAGGATACCATAAAAAGATCCATTATGAACAATAGCTTTTAATATATCTTCTTTCATTTGTAGTAATTGCTTTTGTGCTTCACAGAGAAAGAATTCATAATAACTATTACATAAAGTACTTTTTTCACATTTATTAGTAATAAATTCTGCATTAAAAGGCTCCCAAGTTGACAGAATCTTCATCAGTGATGCTCCAGTCTCCACTTCATAGAATTTAGATGAATTACAATTTTTTAATCCCATATCAAATATTACCTGATATTATATCATTTTTAAATTAAAATATTATCATGTTTTATTACAATATCTTAAAAAATAATTAAATAATAAATCAAAGCTCTTACTTTTTTTTCTATATTCGTTAAAACATCTTTCTTAAAATAATTGATAATAATGTAAGTTGCTGTTTGCTTCACATCAAGTGCACTATCTTGTAGTAGCTTTAAGAGGACCAATAAACATTTCTTATTTGTGAACTTGCACTTTATATCTTCTTTTGTGCATTTATTGTGAAGTATAATAGGAGAATTATGTTCTTTTTCAATAAGATGCTTACAAAAATATGTATGAGTTATAGAAAGGACAACTTTGTACAAATTTAATCCAAGAATTTTACGTTGATAATGAGAACCAGGTTCAAAACAGTCTAATAAGAATTCATGTAACCAATCTACTATATTACAGATATATTGATTATAACCAAAATTTTCACTACTTTTTAAAATGTTTGTATAAAATATTTTAAAGTATTTAGTTATCCCATCTCTTAAGAATATTGATGTGGTATTTACATTATACCATAAAAATTGTTTTATTATAATAAAGTGATCAATTTTATCATTATTAAGCAATTTACTGGATTGATAACAGTAGATTGCAAAACCATTTAATCTTATAACTTCATCTTTGTGATGTATATAAAAAATAAGGTCAATATCTTGAGGAAAAGTAACATACATTTCATTAGCTATTCTTTGTAAGTGTGAATGAAAAAATGGTGCTGCAAAATCTTTACATAATTCCCATAGATGTAATAGAATATTCTTGTACTTTGCTATGGTTGGTTCAAGCCAATATTTACAAAGTGCTTTAAGTGCATTATGATTTTTGCTGAAAAAAATTATAAATTAAATTTCAATGCAAAGTAAAGAGTAATTAAAACGAGATTATCCATTAACTAATAATATGTCATTTATTTTATATACTTACTTTGGTTCTATTTCCCATTGATAAACAAGATATTTTATAACAGTATCAAATGACTTTTTCCAATCTTTTTCAGTGAGTCTCTTTAAAATATTCATATAAACTTTTGTACCAACACAACGTAAATGATTTTTTGTTAATGATGTACTCAAGCATAATAAAAAATGTTCTGATGTTATCATTGCAATTCTGCATTTTGGCATATTACAAACTTCTGCTAATATGATATATTTTGTTTCATTTTGCCATGACAAACTGTCAATACAATTAAATACATATTCCAAAAACCCATTATATTTTTCTATCATTATTCTTAAATATATATTAAAGATATATGTTGCATTCTGCTTATTAATATCATTAATCGAATTATACCAGTTTGAAAATATAATCATCTCCAATTTTTGTTCTATTAATAAACTATTCGTATTCCAAAAATCTGTGTATATTGATCTATGTAACCAAGTATTCAATATCTTATATGCAAAATATGAGTAAGGAGTATATTGTATACAATGAGGATAAATAATTTTGAATATAATACACAATACATTATTGGAATATATTTTTTTCTGATTAACTTGTAAGTAACCATGTGTAATGACCAACTTAAACAATTCTAGATGAATTATTTTATATGTCTTATTAATATAAAATAATTCAGAGGAATCTATTTCTAAAAAATATGCTAAATATCTTTGCAATGATTCAGGATCACATTGAGCTGATTGTAATATGAAAAATGCATGAGAAGCTAATAAAATCCATTCTTTGCCCATGTCTTGATTACTAGTCAACACTTCCATTATATTTAATAATATTAATTGCCATTCTTCTTTATTTTTTGTAGTTAATAAATGCTTGGATGAAAGATTAAATGTTATTAATTTCTGAAATAAAAAATTAAATATTTTTATTAAAATAATATTTTGATATTTTATTACAATGCTACTAAAACATGATATTGAATGTCATGAAGTTGTTAAGGAAGTATAATATACATACTAACTTTATAAATAGCAATATTCTCTTTGCATATCTGTAACTCTTGAAGTAGATGAGAGAGATCCATTGTATTGTACAATTCCTGTTTCTTTTTAACATGTGAATTATACTTTGCAGATTTCGCTAATAATTTTATTCCTTAAAATTAATAGCATAATCCTTATATATATTAATTGAAGAGAACATAAATATTACCATATTATTTTATTTATCAGAATAATCTTTTTATTCTTGAGAATTAAAAATTGATGATTCAGCAACACATTGTATTAGTATATTTGACTTATTTGAAAAATATTTTCTTCCTTCTTAGTCACATCTCCTGTAATATAGGAAAAATAATACTCTTTATCAGAAGTATTGCTTATTATACAATTAAAAATAATCGTATAATATAATTTTGTAGATTTTCATAAAATAAATTATTTGGTAGAATATGTGTTCTGATACAAAAAAAAAAAGAGTAACAGAAAGAGTGTGCAATCCAAAGCACTTTTCAAAGTCATTATCAATGAAAAATAAGTAATAAAAAAATACTGTATAATAGTAGTTAAAAACAAGTGGTTAATATAATAAAATGTACACATTTTGTAAGTATCTATTTATTATTTATATGAACTAAGAAAATTGTAATAAATAAATCATAAGCTTATTACTCTTAGATACATTCATTTATAAGTTATAATTGTTTTATTAAAGAGATGTTTGATTTTTTTCTTCTGGAACATATCCTTCTAGCTCCAAACGCTCTTTAAATTTTAGATATTCCCTTTTACGATCAAAGTGTTTCACCTGATCAATAGTAATTGATCTTATTATAGATAATGAAACAAAGTAAGAAATACATATCTTAATTACCTATTAGGACTTACCCATTGAGAAGGACAAAATTGTTCATATTTTTTTCTAAATTCATTACAATCTGTTTCTGATTTTGCTTCATCTAAGCACTTCCAATATTCATCTCTGTGACTCCAACAGTTCAATCGATCTTCTTTATTTGGAAATGACATTCTGTAAAATAATGATTCAAATATATAAAATTATTAAAATTACTATTAAAAATATAAAATTATTTCAAGGAACTCTTATTGAATTATATGTATTTATAATATATATAATATAATATAAAAAAGATATATAGAACTATATTTTTTGTAATTATATTAAAATGTCTACAACTTTTGATATTAATGTATATATAAAGTAAATTCATAAAAAAACATTTATTAAATTATTTAAAAAATTGATAGGTAAAATAACTTACCTATAAAATTTGACTGTATATAAACATTTATTTTATAAACACTCACTCATATCAAATATTAAACATAGATATGGATATGATGATATTTAAATTAAAATATTATCAAAATTAGATACAAAAGGTATAAGATTCAAGTCAAATGCAAGTAAAAATGACCAGTTAAGTATGTTCTTAGAGGTTTGTACACATCTGACCTTGAATAACTAAAAATAGTTAATATGCTATTCTATATAAAATAAATTTATAAATATACTAACATTATATCAAAATAAAGAATGTAAATTTATAAATAATTTACAAAATAATATTCTCAAGTCCATTAAAGTAAAACATACTGAATCATTAATAAGGATTAATAATAATAATTTAAATGTTACGAAGATTTAACTTACTTTATAAAAATCTAGACTTATAAATTTATAATTTAATTTTTTAATTATTTTGTATATTTATTTAACTGTAGAATTTTAAAAGTATTTAATTATAAAAATAAAGAAATTTATATAGAATATTCAAATGAAGTATAAATCTGTGAATAGATATAATTTTACTAGAATTAAATCACATGCATAATGTTATATGCAAATATTAAAAAATGTATTAACATTGAGATTAATATAAATCTTAGAGTAAACAAGAAGTTATAACTATAAATATTTTCCTTATTTTTTATAGATATAGGATATAGTTCAATTTCTAATTGAATAGTATAAAAATATGAACTAACCTAATTCTGTATCTGGTCACATGAAAAGCACATGAGAATAGATATCAACTGATAAAAATCAACGTGCTACCTTCTATTCTTGATTTCTATTGTGAATCAAATAAAAAATAAAAATTTTTATTTAACATTCATCATGAGTAGAGATATATATTTATAATCAAAATTATTTTAATTTTGTTAGAATATATGATTCATCAAATTACAATGTACCCTGTATGGGAAATGTTCACATTTTTAAGTAACGCGCATAAATATACATGAATCTTTAAAAATTATAAAAATAATTAAATAGCTTATTACTTCATTAAAAATATAGTAATAATTTTAACGCGACGATTAAAAGTAGTATTGAGATATATATATAAAACTTTATTGTGTTAACTTACTTCGAAATCGTGCAATCCAATCCATCTATCGAACGATTATCGAATTTCTTTGAAAATAATATTATTTAGTTAAATGTAAAAAGATATTAAAATAAATTCAAATAGAATAAATATATAAGTTATACTTATTAATGATTCATTTTTTGGATTTTCAAATGTTTTATTCAAAACATAATTCAAAATTCTAACTGCTTTACTGACGTTCACTTTCATAAGCATGCGTACGGTACACTACGTAGATGATGTGGGGAAGCCAATATGGCTGGGTGGCATCAGTTATTCGCACGATTACATTAAAAGAAAACTTTCTGGATAATTCAACAAGAATTTTAAATAAACATGTCGGATTATATACGATCTGCTATAGGATACTTAAATGGAGGAACAAATACAAATGAATATGTTGGGCAAATTTTGGAAATCAATAATGTAAAACTTCGTGTGAACAGATTAATCGCCGAAGGTAGGTTTGTTGCATGCTTTCACTTTTATAATTTATCATTGATTTCATCATGATTCTAGATGCAACGATTTTTAATTGTATTCATTAAAAATTCTTATTACTTTTTTTTTCATTGTCATTTTAAAATAATATCATTTATCATTCTCTATATGTTGTCAAGCACTTAACCACCTGGCATGTGTCAAATATGTTTTGACATATCTAATCAAGTAAATGTCTATGCATTATTTGATATTTGCAGACATAAATATTCGAAGAATTACTATTTACTTTTTAATATGCATAAATTAATTTATATTGTTTTTCATCTTACTTCCTTTATATCCCATACTTTCTATAAAATATCTATCTGAAGGTTGTAAAGAATAAAAAATACATATTTAGTTTAAAGATACATTATATATATGGTTTCGTTTATTAATTATTTCTACAAAACAAAAAGTAATCATTTGAAAAATATATTTTAAAGATAGTTTGAATTATTAAACTATTGTTAATAATAAATTATATTGATAAAAACATTAAATAATTTGTGTATAAAATATTTAGGAATATGTGCATATATGGTATATATATTTGACATAAAGCAAGTAAAATATATTTCTATACATATAGTTGTTGTAATGAAATTATATATCATTATGGATATTTAGATAATTTGTGGCAAACGTCGTATCAACAGGTGGATGGGCTTTGGTGTTTGCAGTAGAAGATGTTTCAACAGGAAAGGAATATGCACTTAAGGTATCTTTCTTGAATTTTTTACTAAAAAATATAAGAGGTAACTGTTTGAATTCAACATATTTGCTTTATGTTATTAGAGACTCATTGCAGCTGACGAGGATACCAACAAATCTATTGTACAAGAAATAGATGTATTAAAGAAATTGTCAGGCCATCCTAATATTATTCAATATTTGCATGCACAATGTTTAGAAAGAGAAGGTAGTAAAAGTGTTGAATATTTACTAGTCACAGAATTATGTCCTGGTGGGACTCTTGCTGATATACTTCGAAATATTGCTTCAAATTCATTAACACTTGCTCAAATATGTAAAATTGCCTATCAAGTAACAAGAGCTGTTCATCATATGCATAATCAACAGCCTGAACCATTTGTACATCGTGATATCAAATTGGAAAACTTTTTAATTGGATCTGATGGTCTTATCAAATTATGTGACTTTGGAAGCACTACAACTAATCAAATCTTACCAAATCCATCATGGAATGCCCAAAAACGTGCTACTTTGGAAGATCAAATGGCAAAATGTACAACACCTATGTATCGTGCCCCAGAGATGATGGATACATGGAATAATGAACCTATAGGACCACCAGTTGATTGTTGGGCACTTGGTTGTATTTTTTATTCTTTAGTCACTTTGCGACATCCTTTTCCAGATGGTAAAATTCTTTTTATTGTTTTATGATCATCAAGGAATGATTCAAAATAATTTTCATTTTATTTTATTTACAGGTAATAAGTTAGCAATTCTCAATGCTAAGTATCCACCATTACCTCCTAATCCTCGGTTAGCATGTCTTTACGAATTAATAAAAGGATGTTTAAATATTTCACCAACACAAAGACTTACAGCAGCCATGTTATTAGACCGACTTGCAGCAATTGCAGAATCAAATAATTTTGATCTTAGAGAACCTCCAAAAGTGGAAATTGCAATTAAACCTCCTCCACCTCCAAGACCAACACCACCTTCTAATACACAAACATCACCACCAAAACCAGCTTCTACAACAGCAATGCCACCTCTTAGGCCTGTTCCAATTCAACAATCCACAGTTAAATCAGCAGTTGTAGCTCAACCAGTCGGCCTATTTAGTTCATTAAAGGGTGGTGCAGGTAGTTTTTTACGTAATATAAAGGATACTTCTAGTAAAGTGATGCATTCTGTACAACAAAGTATAGCAAGAACTGAACTTGATGCTAGTTATTTAACATCACGAATATTAATAATGCCATATCCAGCTGATGGTATAGAATCTGCCTACAGGGCAAATCATGTAGAAGATGTAAGGAATTTCCTTCAATCGCGGCATCCACTACCAACTCGTATTCAGTTATATAATTTATCTCGTGGACGACCAAATGTTGCTAGATTATCTGGGAGACATATAGATTGTTCATTTGCTTATGCATCTGCAGACTCTACTGCTCCTTTATTGTCTGCATTATACCAAATTTGTCAAGATATATATAGATATTTGAATGCTGATTTTAATCGTATTGTAGTTTTATATTGTACAGTAAGTATATTTTTTAAATGTTTACTATACATACACGCGCGCGCGCGTATTTTTACAGATTTATTATATAGACATTTTTAATTTACAGGATGGATATCATGCAAGTGCTACAGTGGCATGTGCTCTTCTAATTTATGCTAAAGCTTTATTTTCTAGTGAAGAAGCAATAGCATTATTTACAACAAGACGTTGTTTACCCCCACATTTGCAACCATCAGAATTGCGCTGTATTAATTATATGACTTTTCTTAGCAATGGTACTTTTCCTCATACGGAGCCTTTAATACTTCGCTCTCTTATTATACAGCCAGTACCATTATTTACAAGAGCAAAAGACGGCTGTAGGCCTTACATTGAGATTTATAGCAATGGTGCACAAGTCTTTTCGACTAAGCGACAAATATATGAAGAAATGAGATTATTTGGTATGATGGAAGGAAAAGTATGCATAATAATAGGAGACGCAACAGTTCGTGGAGACGTTACAATTGTTTTATTTCATGCGAGGCAACAGCTTGGACGTGTTATTGGAATTAAAATTGCTTCAATGCATTTTCATACAGGTTATGTGTCTTTGAATGAAAATGCTTTGATATTTGATAAACAGGACTTAGATGAGGTACCAGAAGTTGGAGGAAAATTTCGTATTATTTTAAATGTTATGTTTGGTAAAAACAATTCAAAGTTATCTAGAGTACCAGCTCCATGGGAAGCAGAAGAAGGTTCCAAACTTGTACCTGATCCATTATTTGGGTCAACATTGGAGATGGAAGAAACATTAGAAAATTTCAGAACTACTATAGAAAAGGTACATTCCTCTTTTTTGAAATTTCAAAAATAAGGAATTTAAAAATAAAAAATATGTAGAATATTCTAGAGTTCTTTTATAATTTTGATAGTAAGACTAGCATTTATTTTTATGAATATTTTTATTTTAATTTTTCAGTAATATATTTTTGGATCTATGTATACACACACACTTGTTTATTTTAATTTTATGTTTACTTCATAGAAGATATTATTTAAATTTGGTTGAAAAATACTATAATATAACATAAATATATATAAATTTTTATATTAAAAAATATTATGTATACTTTAGACTGAAAATAATGATACACCAGAGTCTGTGCCTGAAACATCAATTGATAACATGGTACAAGAGGAAATATCTCCCATACAAAATACTATACAAGAAAAAGAAGATAAAAAGGATGATATACTTCAAGAAGCTGACTTATTAAATCTAGGACTTTCAGATAGCAATACTGTTAATAATCCTAATCTTACACCTGCTATGGATTCAGGATTTGATATATTTTCTAGTTCTAGTCAAAATGAAAATGATCTCTTGGGAGGATTTGGTGTGTTTTCTCAACAAGAAACAACGAAAAGCTCCCTGTCTACAATTAATGATCCTGTACAAAATGACTTATTATTTGGAAATGATCAGTCTGTTAAAATTGAAAGTAGTAAAAGTAACATTAATGTGAGTAATCTACTTTTTGATCAGAATCAGTCTGTAACTAAAGAAACAACTGAAATATTGTTTGATCCTTTGAGTGACACCTCTTCAAGTAACTTTCTTGGAGGTCTGACAAATTCAAAATCAAATATATCAAAGGTGCCAAATGTCGAAGAGAACTTCCCACGGAATGCAAGTGTACCAAATTTTGCAGCACAAAATAAAGATCCATTTGCAAATCTTGCTGGGTCATTAGGAGCAGGTCTTACATCTAGCTGGAATGGAACACCAAGAAATTCTAATACGCCTCAATCAGCTAGTCCAGCTCCTGCTAGTACTCCCATTCATTCAAGTCCTAATATGCACAAGTCTAATACAACTAATGATACAAGTAACAATGATATCAACGCATTCAGCAATAAATCAACAAAAGCAAGTGGTGATGCGTTTGAAGATTTACTTGGTAGTCAAGGATACAATTTTTTTAGTTCGCGAAAAGCAGAGAAGGATAGTCCAAAAACGATAAATCAAATGCGCAAAGTAGAAGCGGCTAAAACAATGGATCCAGATCGCTTGAAAGTTATAGAATGGACTGAAGGGAAAAAAGGAAATTTACGTGCTCTTCTTTGTTCATTACATACGGTTTTATGGCCTGAAGCAGAAAGATGGCAACGTTATGAAATGCATCAATTAGTTACTGCTGCTGATGTTAAGAAGGCATATAGGAAAGCATGCCTGGCTGTACATCCTGACAAGGTATTTATATTACATAATATATTTTTAATATAATTAATTCAATTAATTAATTCATTAATCGTTTATTCCGAATTTTATTCATTGATTATTTTATCTATAGACTAATGGTTATATTAATTATTATTGTTGTATTGCAGCAAACAGGAACTGCAAATGAAAACATAGCAAAATTAATATTTATGGAACTAAATAATGCTTGGAGCGCATTTGAAAATGATACATCTCAACAAAACTTATTTAGTTAATTCTTGAAATCATTGTTAAGGGTGCAAATTTATCTCTATTACTGTCATAAGTTTTAGAAAGACAAGCTAAAAATATATTATATTACAACTGTTTCGTTTAATGTAAAATAATTCTATATTGCATTCCAAGTATTAGCTACGGTCAGGAACAAAATCAAATCAGTATTTTATTAAATACTGTGTAAAATTACATTATTTCTAGCCTTAGGAGTCTAGTTAATGTAATGTTTAACATATATGTATATAAGGCAAATATAAATTAAAAGATTCGAAATATATAAAAATATTTTCCGCCCAAAATTTCGTAATTCTTTGTCCCTATTTATAATTTTATAATGATAACTTTAATTACAAAGATAAATAACAATATTCTTTAATTCACTTTTCATTATTTTAAGTTTAACTATAATAAAGTAACTTTCATTCATTTTATTAATTTAATGATATTAAATATCATCATTATCCTATATAAAAAATTATATTATTGATCAAGATTTTTATCAAAAGAATGTAGCATCACATAATAATTTGATCTATACATATCTATTATAGAACGTGTGCACTAGAGGGGTGTAGAAGTGCTTGCGTGCGCTATAGGGTCGCAATTTAAAGGGAGGGGCTGCTCGAAAATGGCTGATACGCACAGGGTAGGATATCCGGAAGAGAGAAAGTGACGGTTCCTGTCTTCCATACTGACCAATTGAGATTCTTTTATGACGTTTGATGCAAATATAGTTAATTAATAATTATTATGAGGCGTTTACGAAACAATCTTCGTGTACTTCTAAAACCTCCACCAAAAACGGATACAGATCTTCCTCCTGAAAGGTGAAGTATTTTTGATTATGATCGTTAAGTTATTATTCGTTAAGTAACGAAATATATATATCAAGAAATTTTATTTTTCTATACGATGTAAAATGTATGATTTTATATTATTTAAACAAATTTAAATATAAAATCAAATTTTATCTAAAAAATTTAATTTAGAATCATATTCTAATATTAATTTCGATGTTATTCTCATTTACTTTTTCCATAATTAATAATCTATTTCAATTTTTTAATAAACTTTGATAACGAATTATATGTAAATATCCAATATATACTCTCTAATATAAATAATATTACAGTATATTACAGAAAAAAGTGCTATGTATATATATATTTATTAATAATCAATTTTATATCCATAGATTAGAACCTTCTTTTAATAATATGAATCAAAGAAATTAAGAAAGCAAATACACGGAGAAAAAAAAAACACTAGAGGAAGATGTCTGGGTCCGCTTTAAGAATTGCATTTTTCCTTTTCTTGGGATTTTCAACAAGTTTGTTAATATTTAATAAAGCAGATGCTACTAAGTCTATCAGAGCTGTAAAAGCTAGATTGAAAACATCTTATTCATCATGGCGTATACTGGTATGTCTAACTCAACCACAAACTCTATATAAGATGGACTTTCAAAGATCATGGGAAGAAGCCAGATTAGAATCATCATCTCAGACAGACATGGAAGTATCTTATATTGAAGCCAGAATGACGCCACTGACAGATTCTTTATCATATTCTTTATCATTATTAAATAAGTTTTGCACAGACATCGAAGGTGGGAAAACAGTATTGAGTCTTATAATAGGTGGAGGTTCAGCAGCTAGATTCCTTGTTACAGCTGCTACTGCCTTGAATCTTCCAGCTTTATGGTTACCATTTGCTCATCGTGATTTTCTTCGTCAGGTTAGCAATTCTTTATTATTTAAACTTCATATATTAAACAAAAAATATATATATTTATTTTGTATTTTATTATAGGGTAATTATGGTTCTTTTGAAAGTCGTATAGGTTCTAGTTCTAAAGAAGTTGGTGCAGCAGCTGCTGCATTAATGCACAGAGCTAATTGGCATGCATTTACACTATTGATTGATACAACTTTGCTTCCTGTATCTCATCTTCTTCAAACAAATCAACCAGTATTAACACCTAGAGTAATCATTCATCTTCCAACGAATGACAAAACTTTGATAATGAGATTAAGAAGAGTAGCTGCTGAAGGGGGTACTGGTGGAATCGTAGTGATGGGTTGTGATTTAAACAATGCAAGAAGAATACTTACAGTGGCTAGTAAATTTGAAATGCTTTCAGGAAGATTTTTGTGGCTCTGGTTAGATCTTAGAGCGGAATTAAGACCTAATGAACCAAATATAATTAGTTCACATATCGTTCATGGTTCAAGAGCATCAATTGCAACGAATGGAAATTCTTCTCCATTAGAGAACTTAGAGCGCAATGTAAATCTTATACCAGAAAATCAGTTACCTTTAAATTCTTTACCAAGCTTAACAAATGATATACATAGATTGCAAGAATATAAATGGCAAAATGAGAGGACCATAACTAAACGGGAAGAAAAAACATTTAATTTTGATGATGAAGAAGTTAGAATAATGGATAAGGAATTAAATTCTAAAAGTTTCATGCCAGTTGGAATGCTTGCCTTAAGACCTTCCAGTATAAGAATAATGAGTGGTGATACCATATTATCTAGAATATTAAGAGAAACATCACAGGCATTGGATGAAACACTCTCAGAAACAAAAACAAAGATGAATCGTCTTAGAGAATCTCAATTAAAAGAACATTTTATCCCAGAATGTTTTCCACATCCAAATGCTAAATTTTTAACAAGTGAAGTGAGAGAAAATTTTTCTAGAATATTAACACATAAATTAAGAAAGTCAATGGGTCAAATCTCTAAAGATAAGGCAGAATTTCAGTTATTAAATTTGCAAGCAGTGAGATTTCCTGGAAATAAGACTCAATTAAGGTTTATAATAAATTTTTTAAATTAATATTTTAATGCTTGTCTAAAATTAAAATTTTTTGTATAGATGGACCAAAGTGGGTACTATCAAAGGAGGAAAGGAAGTTCGTCTTGATACAATAATTTGGCCAGGTGGTGGTATTGTTCCAGCCTATCTTGAACAAGGAGGAGAAAGTATTGGAATGCCAGTGTATCGCATAGTAACTGCACTAGCATCGCCATTTACGATGGCTACGAAGTTACAAGAAGGACTTTGTTTAAGAGGATTAATTTGTCGTCATGGAAATACCATTATGTGTTGTTATGGATTAAGCATAGATTTGATGTCCTTAGTCGCACGTGAATTGGGATTTCGTTTTGATTTATATGTTGCTCAAGATGGCTTATTTGGAAAAAGGAATGGCAGAAGTGGTACATGGAATGGTATAATGGGAGAATTAGTTTCTGGACGTGCACAATTGGCTTTTGCAGCAATGAGTGTATCTGCTCATAGAGCAGAAGCAGTAGATTTTACTACACCATATTTTTTTAGTGGAGTTAGTTTCCTTACAGCCCCAAAATTAAAATCAGAGATACCTTTATTCGCATTCCTTTTTCCATTTAGTACAGAATTATGGATTGCCGTATTCACTTCACTGAACTTTACTGCAATAGCAGTAGCAATCTATGAGTGGTTAAGTCCATTTGGTCTTAATCCATGGGGTAGACAACGAAGTAAAAATTTTTCAATAGCTTCTGCTCTTTGGGTAATGTGGGGACTTTTATGTGGTCATCTGGTAGCTTTCAAAGCTCCAAAATCGTGGCCTAATAAGTTTTTGATCAATATTTGGGGAGGATTTTCTGTCATCTTTGTAGCTTCATACACAGCTAATATAGCTGCTCTTATCGCAGGCCTTTTCTTTCATTCTGCGGTCAGCAATTATCATGATAAAAGTGTGAGTATATAGAATAATTTGTACAATTATGTACAAATAATTTATACAAAGATATCTTCTAAGTTACGAAATTTAGAAAATATAGAAAAAAGTATATATTTCTAATATATGCAACGTAATTTTGTAATTACAGTTATTATCACAGAGAGTAGGTGCACCAAGAGCATCTGCGGCTGAATATTATGTACAAAGAGCAAATCCTCAATTATGGTCACATATGGCGCGTTATTCATTATCAGATGTTGCTGAAGGTGTTGAAAAATTAAGGAATGATAGTTTAGATATACTCATTGCAGACACACCTATTTTGGATTATTATCGTGCAACTGATGATGGTTGCCGTTTGCAAAAAATTGGTGACACTATTAATGAAGATACATATGCTGTTGCTCTTACAAAGGGCCATCCTCTTAAGGAGAGCATTTCGAAAGTTATAGCAAATTATACTAGCAATGGATTATTAGATATTTTACAAGAAAAATGGTATTTATTAAAATTTATTATAATATTAATTAGATAATAGAAAGATTGAGTTCCTATTTATATTCGATGTATTTGTAGGTACGGTGGATTACCTTGCATTCACGGTCGGGAAGGTATGGATACAGGCCTAGAACCTGAACAAGGTGGCCAGCCTCGACCATTAGGCGTGGCTTCTGTAGCTGGTGTATTTTGTCTTCTGGGGATGGGTGTTGTATTAGGAGCTATTATTCTTGCTGGAGAACATCTATTCTATAAATATACATTACCAAGGCTAAGGCATAGATCAGAAGATTCTATTTGGCGTAGTCGTAACGTAATGTTCTTTTCGCAAAAACTGTACAGATTTATTAATTGTGTAGAGTTGGTTTCCCCACATCATGCTGCAAGAGAATTAGTACATACTGTTAGACAAGGACAAATTGCTTCTCTTTTTCAAAAAAGTGTGAAACGAGTAAGTTCTCACTTTTACAAGAACTTCTATTTTGCTTTTATGTATCTACTAAGTATCCCTGTTTCAGAAGGAACACGAACAACGTAGACGGCGTAAAAGTAAGGCTCAGTTCTTTGAAATGATACAAGAGATACGAAGGTATTTAATCTACTTGTAGACTAAATTAATAATGTAGACTAAATTTAATATTTTTTTTTCTTTTTAATAGAGTACAACAAGAAGAAAAAATAGAAATTGTACACGAAGAACCAGAAACAGTAAAAGTAGTGAAAGAAGAAAAAGTAATAAAAGGAAAAGAAAGAAGTAGAAGTAAAAGTCCTTTGATGCGTAGTCCTAGGAGATCAGAAAAAAGTAAAAGTTCTACCAATTTGTATAGTTCTCAGCTTGGGTTATCTCCTGTCAATCTCGAAACGATGATGAAACCAAGAGAATTTACTCTCAGTAGTACTAATCTCAGAGCTAGAAGTCCATTGGAAACCGTAGGTCGTAGATTGAGCCATGGTGACGGTGGTTCTCCACCACCACACCTTGGATCTCATTTTGGTGGTAGTGCAACATTAAGACCCTTGATGTCAACAAAAAGTGACTCAGCCAGTGGTGGTACTTCTTCTATGAAAGGTGAATCTGCAGGTGGAATACCAACGCCCAAGTATTCTCGAAGTCCAGCAAAACGGGGTCAATCTTTTCCAGTATTTGCTACTCTGAGACCACCGCATTCATCTAGTCATCATACCTCGAAAGGTGCTGCACTGTTATCACCAAATAGCGAATTAACATCTGCTATAGGACGTAAATTATCTCGTGAATGGGGTTCTGGAACTATGGATGTAACAAGATCGTCAGAAGCTATAAGTGGTGGTTCAACATACACATTAAATCAGGAAACAACGCTATCCATTGAATGTCCAGAAGATGATAATAAAGGTCAGGAAGAAGTTTTACCTATTAAGAAACCTATACGCCGCGCTAGAAGTCATGAAAATCGAGATAGTGGCAAATTAATGGTAGATTTGCCATCACCAAGATTAATTGCTCAACCTATAGTGGGTGGTCGATCGGTAAGCGAACGAACCAAAAAACAACTTGAATCAGAACTGAAAGCGATTTTAAGTGCCAGAGCTCATCACCGCGATTTACATCCTCCTTGATAGATTGAAATTTAATGGTAAGAGATTTTGAAAGCACCAAGCTTTGAAGATCGTTGCCTCTGAGGGGCATTGATTGATTTAAGCAATATCAGATTTATAGGTCAATTTATAGAAGAATCTGCCAGTTTACAGGAGGACTAAAAAGTAGGCCGTGTCAGGAGTCGCATAACAAAGCAAAATTTGCAAACAAAGAAATTTCTTTGTTTGTCTATACCTTGTTATGTATATTGATAATATGATATAACTGATAAAAAGTGCTATAAACTTGAGTAGAAACGTCTTAATAAGTAGTATGTACACAAACATTACAATATTTTCTTGTTGGCATTTTAACTCTACATTAACCGTCACCCTGGTTGAGTCTCTCTTTTAATTGCAATGGTATTGGATATTGTGCTTTACAGTATTTCTCAACTAATATTCCATGTGCAGTGGCAATATAAAGAAAAACAAAATTTCATTCAATAGTAATATAGTAATCATAATTCCAATAATATTAATAATAAATAATATATGATGATAAAAATTATATGGTTTTAATGCAGCATGTTTAATCTTAGAATAAAATCCAAGTTGCAAAAGTTATCCAATAATTTCAATTTTATTGGAATAATGTAAAAATTTTTAGATTAATAATAAACATTTATAGAAGTTGAGAAACACTGTCCCATTGAATTTTGCTGAATTGGATTGCATACTGCCACCTTAATAATTCTTGTGATTGAAGAAAGGAGAGACTCACTTAATGGACTGCCGGCGTAGAATGACCACTTACTAAAATATATGATCAATCTTACAATCATTGCGCTTGTTGATTATAAAAATCAAGGGCTAATGAGACTTTAATTAATCATACAATCATCACATTGTTCATAAAAATTAAGTATCTAAGAAATCATTACACCAAAGATTTTAAAATCAAGAAATTTTCACTAGAACTTTACTCTAATTTTGAGAAGGTAGCAATGCAACCAACCAGTAGATTAATATTATAAAGAAATATTGTTAAGTGTTTGCTGCAACGAGTCATATACTTATTATATATGTTTTGATGGAGTATTAGAAGAATATGTAATATTTATTTAAAAAGGAGAAGTTCTATTGGTACATGCATCATAACAAATCTGATAATAAAAATTAAATAAGATATAATTTATAGTCAACTAGCACAGTGACTTTTTAAAGAATTTACTCCAGGTCAAAAAAAAGATATAAATCAATAATTTTTAATAATATAATGATACACATATTCTATATTTTAATTAATCTTAGTTAATCTTCTTGTTATTCTTAGTTAATAATTTTTTTTATTTCGTTTATATGTGTAGATTCTGTTGTAAATTATTACTAATATGATACAATTTGAGATATTATGCACTTATATAAAATATAAATCTGATATTAATTTATTATGATGTAGATTAGGATATATATGTATTACATAATATGAGGACCAAAATACATATTTGCAATATAAACTGTGTTGTGTGAAAATATATGTATATTAAAAATTCTATTTCATACAATTATGTTATATATAATAAGACTTGTGTCTAATATAATCTGTACTTATTATCTATTGTAAAAAAGTATCTGTGCTATGACGATTTTAATTTTTGGCTATTTTTTAATGAATATGTATCTATTACTTTTAGTATCACTGATATATGTACCAATAAGTTCTTCTCTACAGGAATTGTACATGAAATGTAATTGGAATTGAGAAACTATTACACACTAATGTGTGAATATTATCCTTATGTAGATATCCTTTGAATCAAATAAAGGAGACAAATTTGTTTGCTTCAATATTTTAACTTATTGTTAGATCTATAGAGCGTATGTACGAAATTATATTACAAAATTAATTTTAAAAGATTCATAAGTGAGGCCTTAGGAGTAGTCGTATCCGCCCAATATTTTACCTAAATAATATAAAATTTAAATACTCCATTACTAAGTATATGAAAATAGATATTTAGTTTAAAAGTTCTCGATTAGATGTTATATTAGAACTAATTAAATTCTGGAAAATTTTAAATTGTAAGTTATTACGATTGTATGATGCACGAATTTTAATGAATGGATAAAAGAAATGGCTGGTGTTAAACGAAATTACACCTTAACTTTTATCATTAGATATTTGGTAGTAGTCGTGTATAATTGTTGTATATTTTTATTTAATTGCATGTTAATAATACACGACTGGAATGAATGAAAGTATGTTCTAATTGATCGCATTATTTATTGTTCACATAATATATTCATCTAATATCCTCTGGACATTATTATAATGTGTTTATTTTGTTCATATTGTAATTAATAGTAATGAAATTTCTTTATACTAAGAAATGATAAGAAACTTAATTTTACAGAGCTTTCAAAAATAGAAATTTCAGAAAAAATATCTCTACTGACTAAATTGAATTACTTCACATATATAATGTTTATATAGTATTTAACCCAATTATAAGCGATCAAAAATATATAGGGTGCCAATTTTGAGCTACCCAAGCCTAAAAAATCAAAGATAGATTTATTAATTTTAGCTATATTTGATTTATAAGAGGATTCTTGACACAATTTAGCGCGATATGCGATTAAATGTTCATTTATTTATTTATTCATAATAGATATTGTGTATAACACATAGTATATACATACATCTTTTACCGGCTAATTAAATAAACTCGCAATCGCACTAAATTTTAAAACGAATTCTCCTTATCTTTGTGCGCCAACAAGACATTTTTGATTTTGAAAATATTGCAGAGATAAGAGTGACAGGTACCTATTCAATTGATATTTCTTATATCGATAAAGCATAGAATTTATAATTAATTGGCAGGAATGCAGTTGATATATATGTATAATATTCGAGGGTCGGCCTATTTAATGTACAAAAGTGAAAGTACGGTCTTACAAACATACCCTACAGAATCTTTTTTCTTTTTATAGTATTTGTGTAGTTTTGTATCTGTTTTGTCTTTCCTGTTTATAATTTCATGTTATATAAGGTGTTCTGTAAAAAATAAAAAAAGAACGAGTACAAGTTAAACTTTATCTATTGTTGTATTATCTATTATTCGGGAAATTCTAGATAGGGTTAATAAATAGAAATAATAGATAAAATATTAAGACATCAGAATGAAAAAGAAAATTCAGTAATTGTAGAGAAGAAATAAAAAAAGATATATCTATTAACGCGGGCATTATCTCGACGCACGTGTACGCACATATGTATGTAACAGTTGAAGAACTACGCCAGCATGAGTAGGCGATATCGAGAATGTTACAACTGTATCTCTAATAATTGTGGTATTATATCCATTCACTCATAAATGGCAATAAGATTGTTATATTCTACGACGCACTGCCACATTTTTAAGCATGTTCAAATTATTTTTAAAATCTTGCCAAATGATAATTAGCAATCAATATTGTGTAACGAATGGATGATTTGTGTGTCAAATAATAAAGCGGGAAACACATGTGATTGTTATAACTAAACGAATGAAAATTTTCAATTTAAAATTACGTTTTCACAATATCATAACTACACTCGAAATATCACATTCAATAAATTAGCAAAGTTCTTTTTTGGTTTTTTCTATATGATTTAATACATTATGAATGTCAAATCAAGTGTTTCCAATTGATATAATTGATTACAACATTGTATTGTAACGTAATACTTTTGCGTTTAATATTGTAAATTTAATTTTGCAGATAAAAATCTTAACATTATTTTCGAATATTATTCGTAACATTATACTTATTAAGTTAAAAATAATTTATGATATCAAATTCTTAATCCGATTCTTTTAAAAGTAATGTTATAAAATTAATTTAAACCTAAATTAATTTAACATAGATTTGCTGTACAATGTATCTGTCATTTTGGAAAATTTTACGATTTTCGTCCACGTTTTATTTGCGATTTTATGAATTTTTATTGAGATAACAAAATATATTTAAATATATATTTAATAGTAAACTTCGAATATAAACGATTAAAAATAAAAGAAAAAAAAATAATAAATCAATTGATAATATTAAAGATACCTGCCAATTTATTAAAAAAAAAAAAAAACAACCGGCAAGATACATTGAACGGCATGAAGTTCCTCTTATCGACATTTGACTTGTTGGCGTACTCTGTTAGATTAAGTTCCGAGTAAAACCTACCTCGTCTCTCTTGTTACGCCTACTATTATATTACTACTACCACTAAAATACTAATACTACTACTACTAACATTACACTACTACTTATTACAACGCTGTTATTGTTGACGAGAACTCCATATTATTAAAGAATAAATATATTGTCTGAAAGTATTATTTTTCAATGCCCTTCCAATGTGATGTAACATTTAAATAAACATAAAAATAGCTTAATATTAATCAAGTATTGTAATATAAATATATGATTTGTTTAAAAGTATTATACAAGACCAAAAAAAAAGAAAAAGAAAAACCTTACAAAAAATAAACTTTTTAAAAGGATCACTTGATATATAGCTAACGATGTCTACACTTTTAATGAGGGTATTAACACGATTTAATGATATAAGTTGCGTTCCAAATGAGAATATAAGAAAAATATAAACAAAAGAGAAAGAAAAACGTGAAGAGGCTATTATGTTAGTTCTATATGGTCCAGGTTGATTTATATGCTATCGATATAAACGGAAAAGTAATTTTGCAAGTCACCGTGAGAGTCGTCACGATGTCATGCTCCCCTCTTCATGGTCGACTTTTGACCGTGCATCAAGTTACAAAGATCAAAGAATGGGAAGAGGAATGAAATCGTTTTGTTTCGTAATTGGATAAAAAAATTTAATGAAAGCTCATTTTGAAAAAAAAACGAAATAAATAAATATATATATATATATATATATATATATATATATATCTCGTTTACGTATATGTTAGGAATTCATTCAAAACGATAATATTGTTCATTTTTATTTATAACATAATAATATATCAATACACAATTTAAATCTTCACAAGATTAGTACGGAGGTTTCTTATTCGTAAATAAAAAAGAAGAGGGGAAAAGAGTGTTACGTGATTCGTAAGCAAAAGCACAATTGCGCGGTGCTATTGCGCTTATTTCATATATACTTGCGCTCTTACAAACGGTGGCGGGAGCTATGAGAGCAAGTAAGTAGTGCGCGACACTTAACGATGTTCGCTGACGCTGCTTTTAAGAACTAAGAGAGAAAGAGAGATTTGTGAGTTCTGACCGTGACGAAGCGCGATCGCAAGAGATTGTAATCCGTCGCGCCGTAACACGTGCGCATGGAAATTCTACGTTTGAAACGACAGACGCGTTCAGTGACATCGCATCTATCGCGACTGATCGCGACGTTGTCTAATCCCTGCGTCATCGTACACGACCATCGGTACAATCAGTCGTTGCTGACCGATCGAAATATGTTTGATATCTAACGCCTTTCCGCATGTTTATGTTACCTTATTTCGATCTTTTCAACGAATATTATTGTGATTCTTAAAGATTATTCTGAGACATAGATTTTCTGGTAAGACTTAAGTACTGCAAATACGCGTACTACATATTCCGTATTTTTTAGAAAAGCAGTCTCCTTTAGAAAAAGCAACCATGTATTATATTAAAAATTAGCCGATGTTTACATTAAAATCGAATAATAAGACATTGTCTTGATAATCGGATAAAAGAGATAAAAAAGCAAATGCGTTCTACTATTGATATCCTCTATTTATGCATTTTTCAAATCTGTATCTCCATCACCAAGCCATGTTTTTTTAATTGCACATTTAAATGACTGTATACAATAAATTTACAAACATTTTTCCACGTTAGTATCTTAGATCTTTTTTTTAATAAAAAATAAAAAAATATAACGAAATTTGAAGGACGAGAAGAGTATGCTACTACTTATGATTTTTCGTCAATGTCGATATATATATATATATATTCGCTGTTTTTTCTTTCTTTTTTTTTTTTTTTTTTGATAACAGTATACAATTCATGGAAATTTATTTGTTGTAATTATTTCAATATCAAATTGCACAATATTTAATTAACATTCTAATTTGACTGTAGATTATAATTTTAATGGATGGAGAGGAAAATTATCAGCAGAATAAAGAAGCTTGTAAAAAACATGGATTAGGATCAACGATGCAAACTGAAGAAGAAAGTGTCTGTGACAATTCTAACAATCCATCTACACATGCAGATCTTGGAGACATGACATTTTACATGACCAATTATCTTAAAGATGCTATGAAAATGATGTTTATGATGAGAAGTCATCATATGCTTACTGATGTTATACTTGAAGTGGGAACAGAATTATTTCATGCTCATAAGGTTATTTTAGCTGCTGCCAGTCCATATTTTAAGGTAAGAATTTTTAGATATTTCTTATCATACATATATAAGTCATAGTAACTTTGCTTAATTTTAATAGGCAATGTTTACTGGTGGATTAAAAGAAAGTGAAATGACAAGAGTAAAACTTCAAGGAGTTTGTCCAACTGCCATGGCTCGCTTAATGTGTTTTATGTATACTGGTCAAATAAGTGTAACAGAAATAACTGTGTGTTCTTTATTATCTGCTGCTACAATGTTTCAAGTAAAGATAATCTTATCCTGAATCTATGAATAATTGTTTTAATAATATCATCTAATTATATAAACGTATATATATTATGTAGGTTAGTAATGTAATAGATGCATGTTCTGTATTTTTGGAAAGACAGTTGGATCCTACAAATGCAATTGGAATTGCAAATTTTGCAGAACAGCATGGTTGTCAAAACTTATATCACAAAGCAAACCAATTTATTGTACAACATTTTAATCAGATATGTCAAGAAGAAGAGTTCTTACAACTTTCTGCTATGCAGTTAGTATCATTGGTACGAAAAGATGAACTCAATGTCCAAGAAGAAAGAGAAGTTTATAATGCAGTTTTGAAATGGGTGAAATATAATGAAGAAGCAAGAGGCCCTAAAATGGAGCATATATTACAAGCTGTACGTTGTCAGTATCTTACACCAAATTTTTTACGTGATCAAATGAAAAATTGTGATGTTCTAAAGAAAGTGCCTGCATGTCGTGAATATCTTGCTCAAATATTTAAAGACTTGACGCTTCATAAAAAACCAGTAGTAAAAGAAAGAACACCTAATACACCAAGAGTAATTTATATAGCAGGTGGATTTTTACAACATTCTTTAGATGTTTTAGAAGGTTATAATGCAGATGATAAGACATGGACCACACATGCAAAACTCATATTTCCACGTTCTGGATTAGGAGGAGCATTTTTGAAAGGCATGTTTTATGCTGTTGGTGGTAGGAATAATACACCTGAAACCAGGTTAGTAATTTAATATAAAGAAATAAACAAATTTATTGATTTTGTAAATGACAAGGATGAATGGTACGTGAATTTCAAGAAGATGGGGTAAATTTTAGATATGACTGTGACTGGACAGATCGATACAATCCATTGACAGATCAGTGGAGAACTTGTAGTCCAATGTCAGTTCCAAGAAATCGGCTTGGAGTTGCTGTAATGGATGGATTACTATATGCAGTAGGTGGCAGTGCTGGTGCAGAGTATCATAATAGTGTAGAATGTTATGATCCTGATCAAGATATTTGGAGTAATGTAAAGCCTATGCATGTCAAGAGATTAGGTGTTGGTGTAGCAGTTGTTAATAGGTAATAATATCTCAAGTTGTCTAATATTATAAAATCCTAAAAATTGATATAAAAACCTAATTTATAATAACAGACTACTTTATGCGATTGGTGGCTTTGATGGAAAGAATAGACTTAATTCTGTAGAATGCTATCATCCTGAAAATGATGAATGGACAATGGTTTCACCTATGAAATGTAGTCGTTCTGGAGCAGGAGTTGCTAGTTTGGGTCAGTATATATATGTGATAGGTGGATATGATGGATCGTGCCAATTAAAATCAGTTGAGAGATATGATACAGAACGAGATGTATGGGACTATGTTAGTAGTGTTTCTATAGCACGCAGTGCATTAAGTGTTACAGTCCTTGATGGAAAATTGTATGCAATGGGTATGTGTTATTGTAATTATAATATTACTCAAAAACTCTGAATAAATGTTTTCTTACAAATGAATATTTAAATATAGAAATGTTTATTTTCTAGGAGGTTATGATGGATCATCATTTTTAAAGATTGTTGAAATTTATGATCCTGTTAAGGATCAATGGGAACAGGGTATAGATATGACATTTGGAAGATCTGGTCATGCAAGTGCTGTGTCTTATCATTTATGTCCAATACATTGTGATTATTTAGATCATAATATAACCTTACATGGAGGTCCCTTATGATATAATTATATAATTTTAATATTAATTTATATATGAATAAGTCAGCAAAAAAATGAAATCATTGAAGTGAAGATCATGAAAGGTCAATATAGAAAATAGGAAAGGAGAAAATAGGAATATAATTGATTAAAGGTAACATGATAGAAGAATGAATATTTGCACACAACCAGACTGATATATGTATTTTCGGTAATACCATTAAGTTGATCTAGTTCCTAAGGTCTATAATGAATAATAAAGGCCAAGATTTAATCTGAAAGCCCAGATGATAATATTTAATATGTAAATCATGTAAACAGATTCGTAACGTCCATTAAGATAAATTCAGTTGTAATGAAATCGTTTTTATAATATAAGTCAGAAATGACCCTGTATTTAACATATTGTACATACTTATGTCATAAATACATCATTTTAGAAAATTTTCATTATTTACATACTTCTTTAATTATGAATTAACTATAAAGTTACATAGTTTTCAGAAATTTTAATCGATTAGCACGATTATAGTTAGCTGAATTTATATATTATAATTTAAGGCAAGATATATTTTTCCCATTCATTCATTTTTGTTTGTGATATAAGTATATTACCGTTGATTTTATTATGTTGAAAAGAAAATAGTAACAAATCTTGTTTTAGTAAAGAAAACTACACGATAGATGTCTCGATAGATTGATGTGTGACAACAACCAATAGCATTAGTGATTATTACTAACAGCTTATATATGGTATATGTTTGGCTACAATGATTATAAAAGCAAAACAAAATATGCGGACAATAGCGGCAAAATTCTATTTTATTCAATATATAAATTATTACTTTAGTTGTGTTTTGTGAAAAGAAATGTAACTATTGTTGTTTTCTAATAATTGTGAGGTTAGAAAATGTGGTAATTGAAGCCAATACAGTTAAGAATTAATGAATAAGTTAATATTATTAATAGTATCTAAAAAGATTTAAGATATCATGTAGAATGACAAAATAACGTTAATTAATAAATATGAGCGAAAATTTTATTGTTAATTTGAATGTTAGAAAAGAAAATTGTAATGAAGTCAATTTACAAATTATTTTTTTTGTGCCTTATACTAGCTGTTTTGGTAATATTACTAAATCTAACTACAAATTTTAAAAATAAGATATATGATGAGCACAAGAAAGAAAAGTTGTCGTATTCTTTATCTAAGAAAAGAATTAATATGCCTATAACCGGAGAAGTAACTATATGTGTTGTAGTTTGTGGAGATAGATTAGATGAATCCTTGACTATGCTTAAATCAGCATTAGTTTTTACAAATACATCATTGCAATTTATAATAATAACAGAAAATAATTTAATACCGGCATTTAATGAAAAGTTATCAGAATGGAAACTTATTTCCAATAAAACATTTGACTTCGTAATAAGATCTATAACATTCCCTGAAGGAAATGATCCAGGAATATGGAAAAAATTATTTAAACCTTGTGCTGCTCAACGACTATTTTTACCAGTTAGTATATCTTCAATTATATTTTATTATTTAATGAAATTAAATGAAGAATGGATTTCATATAATAAATACATTATATATTTCAGACTGTCTTGAACAATACAGATGCAGTTTTATACATGGATACAGATACATTATTTTTAGCTCCACCAGAGAAAATATGGGATGAATTTAAAAAGATGAACTCCAGTCAATTAGCTGCTTTAAGTCCAGAACATGAGGATCCCAATACTGGCTGGTATAATCGATTTGCTAAACATCCATATTATGGAAAATTGGGAGTAAACTCTGGTGTTATGTTGATGAATTTAACAAGGATGAGAGAGTTTAGATGGACAAATTATGTTGTGCCCATTCATAAGGAATATAAATTAAAGATAACATGGGGAGATCAAGATATTATAAATATAATATTCCATTATCATCCAGAAAAACTTTATGTTTATCCATGTAGATTTAATTACAGACCTGATCATTGCATGTATATGTCAGTCTGTACAGAAGCAGAAAAATATGGTGCATTAGTATTACATGGATCTCGAGGTATGTTTCATTCACAGAAACAACCACCATTTAAAGCGGTATACAGATCCATGCAAGAGTATCAACTGAATACAGATCCATATGATTATTTATTTGTACCAATGAAAAATTATTTGACATTGGAAGATAAGTCTAATTGTGGCAAAGTATGGAAGGCATTTCTTATACAACCTGAATTACATTTAAGCAAAAATCTTTAAAGTTGCATAGTAATGGAGTTTGTATATATAGTTACTTCATTTTATGTAAACTAGAATATAAGTGAAATTTTGAGATACTCTTTTTAATAATGTTCGAATTTATATAGATGCCTAGTGAAATATGTACGTAAAATAGCAATAATATGTAGAATATTGAGTTTCAATACTGTATTCTTGTGCCATCATTAGTGATTTTTACATAGTTTTACATGACAAATGAAAAACATACAAAGAATTTTAATTTTAAATAATAAATATTTGAATGAGATACATAAATGTACACTTAGTAGGTGTGACATATAAGCAATTATTCGTGACATAGTTTATATTTAAAATACTGGCTTGTCTTATATTAACTTATAAAATAAGACTGAATTCTCTTGATATTCTTTTTCATTCATTTCATTACTATATATATTATAATCTATTCTAATTATGTCTTTTATTACTTTTAGTAATAATACTAAAGTACATTTGTATCTACCATTTTCCAACATATGTTAGTGGCTATATAAGTATTTGATGTAGTATATTAAATAATATAATCATTATATTATACAATATTTATACTTCAATATCATCTACATTATACAAGTAATTTTTGTCATTTATAAAACAAATGATATAACAAATAATAAATTCATACCTTATTAAACAGTTTTTCTTTTCATATTATATCAATTAAAATTTAATTTATATTTCATTACTTTATATTTGACTGAAACTAAAAACTTCAGTTAGCTATGATACTTACGATTAAACAATTTCATTTATATCAGTTATCAATGAATAACGTGAAAATCTTGATCGAAGTTTAAAATCAATATATGTATATTTCATATCTCCGCATGACAACGATATGATAGAGAAATCAGTGTAAATATTCTTTGATCATTATCGATTAACAATTTCAAAGTATTACGCTCGAACTCTTATCAGAGATAAAATAAGTGATAAATAATATAAAATTTAGAATTTTCCTCTTTTTTAATTTAGAGAGAAATATCTATAACATCATTATTTTTTTGAGCTATATTCGATATTTAGGAATGCGTTATATGAAAGGGTCTGAGGTTTGTATATGCAAATGATAAATAGTAGGAGAAGGGGAAACAGCGAGAAGACGAGAAAAAGGTGAGATAGAGAGAGAGAACAAGAAAGATCAAGAAAGTAGGAAAAGAGGGAGTCAAGTGAGGGAAAGAGAGAGAAAGATGAAAACAATTCAGGAGGTGGATTGTGTAAAAAGAGGGGGAAACATGAACGATAAGGTACGGAAAGTGACGAACGAAAAACTTTCCTCCCGATAGTATAGCAACTTATGCGATCGTACGTTTGAACGGTAGCTTAATGGTACCTGCGTTATTCTCGCATTGCGTTCGCGCCATCGTTGGTATTCGTTTTTCATCCGTTTTATATTTTTCAATGTAAAAGGCGCGTAAGTGTATTCTGTGTGTTTTTAGCAAATAATCCCTTGTTGAAGATAACAAAGAAAGTAAGTATTATATAAATTAAATATTATCGATTTATATGATTCACAATATAAGCGATCGAATGAGTACTACCAATATTTTAGGTGACGTGTCATACATATACGTGAGAATTATTGTTTTGAGCGGAAGCAAATGAGACCCACCGGGAGTTCGCCATTTTTGTGATTTTCATCTATAGCGTTTTAGGCGGTCAACGAACTTTAAATTAAAAAAAGAAAGAAAAAAACCTAGTTCTCCATATTCTACTACTCTTTTTTTAAGATAGAATCGAAAAATTAAAAATCATAAGAAATATTGCTACCTACACATTGTAACTTATCTCTCCATTTGAGAAATTGTAATGAAACATATTTAAGATAAATTATATCGAAGATAAAGACTTGCTATTTAAAGAATACATCGATATATCCTTGTAAATATCATTTATTCGTTTGAAGATAAACAAATATCAAAGTATTTATGTCCAAGGATCATTGGTACATTTGTGATATGGTTCGATCAATGTTTTTTTTTGAAATCGATATTTTACTTTGGTATTAATAACTAATAATTATATTTATCGTTTATTTCCTTTTTATAATTTAGAATTGAGTATGCCACTTTTCAAAGTGCGTGCACCAACAAGTCCACCGATAAGTGAAAAGAAAATTAACGGTACGCATCAGCATCGTCAGCATAATCAGCAAAGCAGTGATAACGATCACGAGAACGCCGGTATGAACGGAACGAATAGTAGAGAGAGCAATATCTCTCGTCAATCGCAAGAACAACGTTTGCAACGAGTTTCCCAGTCACCATTGGTTTTTCATTGTCAATTGGCACATGGTAGTCCCACGGGCCTTATATCTGGATTCAGTAATGTCAGGGAACTTTATCAAAAGATAGCAGAATGTTATGATATTCCATCGGAAGAAGTGAGTTTATTTTTTATGTATTTTGTGCAGAAAGAAAAACAATAACAAGACATATGGTGTATATTCCTATTTTTTCGATTTTCTCGTTTTGCATATTATTTTACGTAAAACAGAAGTTACGGAAAATTAAATGAACTTGAACAAACTTACATAAAATGGAAAGCGAGCAAGTGAATTGGGGATGTGTACCGGATGCAGGAAACGTTACTCACGGACCGTAACATATCTCGACATAACGAACGTGTCCCCTTCTAAAACTATAGACGTTATATTGAAAGTCGAGTATAGAACTTTTAACTTATTGATCGTTCGATACGATCCATGTTTCATATTGCATTCCATATTACGAATTTCTACATTACGAATGTTTTTTCGTATTATTATAAATGTATTATGAGATATACGGCAATAAATATGTATAATTATTTCTTTCAGATTCTATTTTGTACGTTAAACACGCATAAGGTGGAAATGTCCGAATTACTGGGCGGTCAAATCGGTGTAGGTGATTTTATATTCGCACACAGAAAAGGTTTATATCGACCTTACGAAATTTCGAATGTAAGATATAATAAAGATGCAAAAAAAAGGATAATGTTTTCAATTTTGTATCATCGTTTTTTTTTAGGCAGACCCAAAGAAATCGAATTAATGAAAACGGATGTTGCTTTGGGACTTACTATTACCGATAATGGAGCTGGATACGCTTTTATAAAACGTATAAAGGAAGGATCCGTAATAGATAAAATAAAAGTCATAGAAGTTGGCGATCATATCGAAAAAATTGATTCAGTGAGTTTGGTTGGTAAAAGACACTTTGACGTAGCCAAAATGTTAAAGGATATACCCAAGGGAACAACGTTTATCTTAAGATTAATCGAGCCTCAAAAAAACGGCTTTGGAAATATTGGACCACGAGGGGATTTGAAAAAAGGGAAAAAGTCTGCTTACGGTTCTGGTAAAGAAACATTAAGGTTCAAAGCAGATGGAAGTGCTCAAGTTGTGCAATCTGTAGTAAGTATTATTTTTAGAACACAATTTTTTTTTCGATTAATTATCAAGCTAACTGCTTATATATAATCAATTTTTATTTATAATCTTTATTATCAGATAGATGATGTTACAACGATTGCAATAGGAAAAATCAATATGATACTGGAAAATTTCATGGGAATTTACGATACTGAATTAGGTAAATACACGATAAATATAATAACGTTTACACTTCAATAATATCATTTTACTTTGAATAAATTGTTCTTTTCGTAGCTACGCAAATTTGGGAACTTGCTGAAGGTAAATTCAACAGCGTTGATTTTGCCGAAGCGATAGATAATTCTGATTTGGAAGCTTTCGGATTTACAGATGATTTTGTCATTGAATTGTGGGGGGCAATTACCGATGCTAGAGCTAGACGACATCGATAATATTAAAATATAATCATTAAATAAATACTTCCAAGATAAAAATTTTGAAAAATTTATACGAGGAATGTATTAACATATAGAAGATATTTTTTTGTATAATAACATTTAATGTTTGTATTACGTAAATTAAGCTGTACAGAAACCTGTATTATATTGCATATATTGCATAATGCACTTTATAATCACCTTCATTCCTACGTAAACAATACCCGATGAAAAAACTTTCTTCATGTCTCGTTATTGTCTGCCAGAATGCTATGATTGGTATGCAATGATCACATTGGCATATCTGTACATATTTTATCGATAAAAATCTATTCATTGTAAAACTTAAATGTTCAATAAAATTTCTCTATATCGTTTTCTGAAATATGATATTTATTACAATCAATAAAAATTGTTTCTTACGTCTTCTAATAAAATACACTATATAAAAATAGAAGTATCTTTTTTCAAATAAGTTCTTTATATAAAAGATAAAATATCTGCAAAAAAAGAATGAAAATAATTTGTACATAAATATGCGATAAAATAAATGGTTATCATATATAATTATTAAATAAATTGGATAATTATGTATTTATGATATTAAATAGTATCGTCTATAAAATATATTTCTTTTTTAAATATACACGCCAATGTCATGCGCATGCGCCGTAATGGAGGATTGCATAGCTATTATTTTAGTAGATAATGCAGTGAGAAAAATATGTTATTATGGTTATGAATATTTAAAAAATTGAGATAATTTCGGAAGATCTATCCTAAATTTGTTTGATTTTACAACAGCTTTGTTTGTTACTCGTACAATATGAAAAGACATGTATTTTATCGATTAAATCACTAATATATTCTCGTTTGATTTAGTATTATTCAGTCATTACAGCGACGATATAAAATTCACAGATAAGATCAGATAAGAGTGACTAGCAATAAAACAGTCTTTACATTTGTAAGAAGTGAACGAATTAATAATACTTGTTTATTAGTAACATCGAAAATATGGCTTTTGTAATAAATAAAGCTAGTACTGTATTTATAAAAATTAGTGCACGTTCTTGTAACTTATACAAAAATTTGAAGACTTCGAAGGTATGCAAAGTGAAAATTGTATTGTCATTGGAAAATTATATACTTAAAAATTCGATTATATGCACTGATTTTATTTTATAGATATGCGCATTCAACTTTTCTGTTAAAGCTAATATTCCTGTAGAGGAAGAAGAAATTCAAAGGTTAATACCACCTGTAGGAAATGGAAAAATTTTTAATAGTGTAGATGAAGTTGTATCTGATATACATGATGGTGCAAAACTTCTGGTTGGTGGTTTTGGACTTTGTGGAATACCAGAGAATCTAATAAGTGCTCTATTAAAGAAACAAACAAAGCAATTAACAGTAGTTTCAAATAATGCAGGAACAGAAAATGCTGGATTAGGTAAATTATTAAAAGAGCAAAGAATTAAAAGAATGATAGCTTCGTATGTTGGTGAAAATGCTGAATTTGAAAAACAATATTTGAGTGGACAATTGGAAGTTGAATTAACACCGCAGGTAATCTAAGTTGATTATATGCTTACAAATATTTATTCTTCAATCTTTTTATTGTCATTTTGTTTTCAAGGGTACATTAGCAGAACGTGTACGAGCAGGTGGTTCTGGTATCCCTGCATTTTATACACCTACTGCTTTAGGAACTATAGTACAAGAAGGAAACGTTATTATAAAATATGATAAAGATGGGAATGCAGAAATCTCAGGAGAACCAAGAAGTACTAATCAATTTGATGAAAGAAATTATGTTTTAGAAACTGCTATTACTGGAGATTTTGCTCTTGTAAAAGCATGGAAAGCTGATCCTGCTGGAAATTTAATTTTTAGAAAATCAGCAAGAAATTTTAATCCTATTATGTGCAAAGCTGCAAAGGTAGCAATAGTAGAAGTGGAAGAAATTGTAGAAATTGGTCAATTAAATCCTGATCATATTCATTTACCTGGAATTTTTGTTGATAGAATTGTAAAAGGTCCAATTTATGAAAAGCCTATTGAGGTAAGAACATCTGCATACATTTTAATGACACTTTAATATTGATTTAATAGCATTTTTAGTTGTTAACAAAAGTTATTTTGTTTGACAGAAACGTTCAACTAGCCAAAGTATTAAACCAAAAAAAGTAACTCCTGCTAGCAAAGCAAGAGAAAGAATTATACGACGTGCTGCAATAGAATTTAAAGATGGAATGTATGGTAAGATTTTATATTTGGGCTTTGAAAGATTACTTTATTATACAATTTTACTTTCTTTAATATACATGTTAAAAATAACTTTTTCATAAGATAAAATTATGTACAGCTAATCTGGGTGTTGGTATTCCAATGCTTGCTAGCAATTACATCCCTAAAGGTGTAAAAGTAACATTACAATCAGAAAATGGAATTCTTGGTCTTGGACCTTTTCCTGATGAAGAGGATGTTGATGCTGATCTTATTAATGCTGGAAAAGAAACAGTAACAGTATTACCTGGTGCTTCATTCTTCAGTAGTGATGAAAGTTTTGCTATGATTCGCGGGTATATATATATATATATATATATATATATATATATATTATTTTAACTAACATATAATTGATTTATTTTGTTTTATTGTTCTGTTTCCTTAATTGTAGAGGTCACATAAACTTAACAATACTTGGTGGTATGCAAGTATCTGAAACAGGAGATTTAGCAAATTGGATGATACCAGGAACAATGGTTAAAGGAATGGGTGGTGCTATGGATCTTGTTTCTTCCCCACATACAAAAGTTGTTGTAACTATGGAACACAAGACGCGCGATGGTAGACCTAAAATTGTAAAAAATTGTACCTTACCTTTAACAGGTAATGTTATTATATCTTATTCTATTCTTATGTATTATTGTTTACATTTTATGTATCATGTTTTTATCTATTATTCTATTTATATAAAACAAAGATAACATTCTTTCATAATTATAGGTGAGCAGTGTGTTGATTTGATTATCACAGATTTGGCTGTCTTTGAAGTTATTCGAGGAGAAAGTTTAAAATTAATTGAAGTTGCTGCAAATGTAGATATAAGTGATATTGTTAGTTCTACTGGTTGTGAATTTTCTATAGCTGATGATCTTAAAGAAATGCAACAGGTAGAAATAAATGAACAATGAATTGCAATTATTTTACAAAGTATGTTTTACATGAATTTCAAGTATAGATTATAAAGCATAATCGTGATTATGCATAATTAATAGTTTATAGAAATAAAGGAGATAGATAAGATTATAAAACAGATAAGATTATAAAAAAAAGATTGATGCATTCAAAAAGGAACTAAAATATTTATTATATATATAACAAAGTTAAAACTATAATTTTATAATTATTACATACTGTTATATATATATATATATATATATGGGATTATTCATACTTTATAAATAATAAGTACTATAGTATAATTATAATTAATATATTTGAAAGTACTATATATTTAAAAGCAATCTCTCTTTTTTATAAAATATAAAGAATACATAATGTATATGTATACAAATATTTATTTTTTTGTATATTTTAAAAAGCTTTTGTAAAAATAATAAAAATACATAATTTCTTTAAAATATTATTTTATATTTATGTATATAGTAATATAAAAATTAATTACTTTTTCAGTTGTTAATTGTTATATAAATGTTATACTATTTTATTCTCTGAATTTGGCTTTAACTCTAGCAGGTAATGGTAATAAATACAGAATACTATTTAGAATAATTAATCCAACAGCAAATGCTAAACATATTAACAAATTTAATTCTACATTTAATACTTCAGATATGTTTTCTCCTTCGCGGGTAAAACGTTCTATCAAATAAGTTCGTCCATCTGCATACCTACATAACTCAGGTATACCTGGGCAAGTCACAGTTTCATTATATGGCAAATTTGAAAATATCGGCATATCCATAGCTAATTGATTTAATGCCAATGAAGCATATCTTGCAGGTAGAGCACTAGAAATTGTTGCTAACCAATACGGTAAATTTCTGAGACTTCGGATTGCTCCAGATCCAATACCAAGAGACAATAGTACAACATATAACACTGTTATTGCACCAGTTAAAGAATTCTCAAGTATCATTAATAAAGCCACAGTTACTTGTTCAGCTGCAATATAACTCGACCAAAGAATGCCAGAAGTATGTGCCCATGTTGAAAGATCTAATTCCAAGATAGGTATTAAGATACTAATCGTGATTAAAGTCGAAATGAAACTCAAAGGTAAACTTAACAATGTGTATGCAGTTAAAAACATGGCTCCACCATAAAGACCTTCTCTCTTTTCTTGATAATATCTAGCACGAAAACCTGGAACTAATGAGAAACTTACTTAGATGTAAAAATATTCTAAATATATATGTTTTATACTGATTTTGGAAACATACAAAGTAATGATGTCGTCGCTATTCCAGTTACATAAAACAGCATCAATACATTAAAAACCAAGCCTCCTGTTTGTAAAAATATTCTAGATTGAACAGGAGTTGAGTGCGAATATAATATACTCATCAGAGCCACACTGAATGGTAACAATAAAAAGCGTGCAGAGAAGTGTCCTAAACCACATTTATTAAAAGAGAATGTAGCTGCCATGCTTCTTCTAAAAATATTATCTATGAATTATTTCCAATTATTGCTATATTAAAGAATAAATAAAATATAAACAAATTAAAAGTATTCTTACAAATAAAGAGCTAAAAGTGTTGAAAAACATCCTGGCTTAATTCCTCTACCCAAACCTTTATGCATAATTCCAAGTGGTGTGTCTTTTAAATTAGGTGATATTTGTGGTGCTTCTTTCATATATAAAAGACCTTCAACTTTAAATTTTTCAACTAACACAGAGATTTGCTGATCAGATTCTAAAAAACGATCTCTAGAACGTCGATCTACCGTTGAAAGACATACTAAAACCAAGCTTAAATTATAATATAACAATAAAAAGTTTGAATAACCTTTGTTTTAAAGAAAATAATATTTCTAATCAAACTAATAAAACTTACAATAATACATTAATGGATTTTCTAATTCTGGACATGGAAATCCAATATAAGTAAAATAGTCCAACATGCTTCTTGTTGGTCCAGAATAAACTACAGCACCTAGACATAATAAAGTCACACGGCTGACAAAGGGCAATACATCCGATCTAGGTGTTTCCATAGTCAAAACAACGATAGATCCCCTTCTAGTTGCATAAGACCACAGCATTGATACAATTAAATATGTATTTAATGGGTCAGTATCCCAAGTTGGTTCATCCAAGAGAAGTAGCATTGGATCTTTAGCAAGCTGTACACCTAACATAAGTCGCCGATATTCCGGTCTTGTAAGATCATTCACACATCTATTGGCAACTTGAGATAATGCTAAGTCAGCTAATGCTTGTCTAACTCTAGCTTCCCGATTGTTTAAATTTGCTAACCACATAGCATAAGTAAGCGTCTGACGAACTGTTAAACTTGGCAATAAATGACATCTATGGGCTACATATCCACCATGTCTTCTAAATAATTCAGGTGTTAATAAATTACCATTCAATGTTATTCTGCCTCGTACTTCTCCTTCTGCTCTTCCAGCTGTAGTATATATTTATGTATATTTTTATGTATTAATAAATATATAAGAAATATAAAATTTTATAAAAAATGTTACATAACAAATATATTATATATATATTTTTATATATTAGATTATATATATATTTTATATTTAGAAGTAGAGATATACATACCTATCACATCTAAAAGAGCTCTTTTTCCAGAACCTTTTGAACCTAATATAGCTAAAACTTCACCACCATGAACTCGTGCAGATACATCTCTTAGAACTGATGTAGGCTCAGATTTACTTAAACAACTTTTTTCAATTATTACAGTGGTTGAATGAAAAACGTTTGAAATATCCAAGATACAATCAGATGGTGTCATTGTGAAGGTGTTTAATTAATTTATATTATACCATATCATTATTGAAATCATCTCAGAACCATTTAAAATTGTTCCTTTTTAATAAACAGAAAAAAAATGTTGTCTATCGCGTAAATAAATATATTTTCATATTTTAATATTATATTATATTGATTATATATATTATATTTATTACAAACCTTCACAGTATATGGGTAAAAAAAAAGTATTTTACATATATAGAGATTTTTTCGAATTATCTCTTAAAACAATAACATAAATCTCTAACAACAAATCTATATACGATCATAGAAAAAATATTAGTAATTCGAAAAAGAACACGTCGAGCACGATTGTTCGAAGCAATCGAAAAGGATACCTCTCCGGGAGTTGGCTTCTTGAGGTGAATGTCTTCTCTTGGTACGAGTTGATGGTGGGAGAGACTGATGGTAAGGACGCATCGTCGTATCTACAAAGTTTAAGTCCCCGAAAAATGAAAGGTGCGTAATCAAATTTCAGATTACATAGATATTTTTCATTTAATTATAATGAAATAACAATATAAAAAATATATTTTAAGATGGAATCTTTGACGCAGCAGTAAAAGATCACAGTAGACAGTTGAATGAAGAAAAGTTTCATGATCAATGTGAATTCAAAGCGGACGTCCCTGTAATAAAGTCGAGGCCCCTCGGTGCTATGTTGGGGTGGCAGGAAGGAGATACGGGGCCCGTGAAGGTTCGTAAGGCACGCCTGACAGAAGAGTGCTAGCAAAAGACAACGTGAGACGAGCTTATTCCGTATTAGATATTTATTTGTTATTACTTCCTGTTATTTATAAAGAAAACAATGATTTTGCGATGAATATTGAGCAATAAATTAGAGTTCTTGGTGTAAGATAAATAGAAGAAATTCTTCGAGTGTGATTTTACTTTTTATAATCGAACGGTGGATGCTGCTTGTGGAAGGCTAAAAGAGCAAAAAAAGAAGAGGTGCAGATAGGTGGACGGAACAGAGATGCGACAACGTCCTCGAGACTATTCGAGGAGGCTAGGTTGAAGGCCCGTTCTGAATGTCGCCGGTGAGTCATTGTCACGAATACGAACAAAGTTATAGTGCTTACGCTTAAGTTAGAACTATAACGAAATATCTTCTTATTACCTTTGTCAAGTACGAATTTGAATACAGATATTTGATATACCCTAAACTTCTTATCAGTGCGTCGATTTTAATATGGTTAGAATGCTAGATTAATCTATTTCGAATATTTTACATTTTTTAGACTATTATTTCGACATGTGGGTAAACTTTTGTTTTCTTTTCTCAAATCACATTGTTTACGCTTCGGCACGCATTAATTTGATTTTGCGTAATAAGAAAGGCGAGAGCGATAATTTATGGATCGCATTGTAATTATTATTCTTAATTGACCATGTTAAAAAAATTACTAATAGTATGAATTCCAAAATACCGGTTTTCTATAGTATTTATTAATTCTTTTTTGTTGAGCACGTTAATTTATTGGTCTATTAAATTTCCTTAGGTGATATTTTCAAGCGATGGTGATCGCATATCATTTGATAAAATATTTCATCCGAACGTCAAGGTACGTTATCCGTCTGTAGAGATTTCAACGAAAGTACATTCCTCGTTGCATGTGCTTTTGATACTCGAAAGCTTATTTTTACGTCTTACGCTAATGCGAATGATCCTAAGGATACTTTGAGATTTTAATCCACGTTTTTCTCATAATAACCGCCTTTTTCCCTTTGAATATTTTTAGTAATTTCTACCGTTATCTGCTTCTTTGTTTCATTATACAATAGCTTTGAGACATAATGTGGTATGTACTTCGTTGTAATAATAGTTTCAAACGTTCCGTTATATTCAGTCGACCGGTGTTCTCTAAGGAACCGAATAATAAAAGGGTTTCGAGAAAACCCTTCTCTCGATAAATTGAAGATAATTTATATCATTTGAAAAGAGTATCTTGATATTTCTCATATCGTTCTAATTATCTGGAAGATCTATCTGAAACAAAGAAAAGAAAAGAAGGGAAAAAAAAAGAAAGGAATGTAATCAAGAAATTTATATTATTAACAACTTTCTATATGATCCTTTATTCTTTTATGCACCTTTCATGTTATCGCATGAGAAAATTGAGATGAGATTTGTGAAAAATATATACACCGTAAGTGAAAACAGATAACACAGGACTGGTTACGAGACGCTTAAAAAAATTGCCGTTACGCAAATGAGAAAGAAAAAGAGAGACAACATTCCAATCATCAAGTTTCTGCTGTTCAGCAGTTATTAACAATTCCGCGCTCGATCAACCGTCCTTCGAGATACTGAGAACTGTTCGTGCAATGAACGTCGATCGTTTTCATAATGTTAATATAGCACGCGAAGATTTATCTTAAAATCCCATATAACGCGGGCATAAATAATACATATATAGCATATAGTTTACAGTTATGAAGCATCGATAAATAATTTGACGCTTCATTTATGAATTCTGTATAATTTACTTAGTTCTGATCGAAGAATGTACTATCCGTTAGTCATAATCTCGCGATTCTATATACTTACTAATGTATCAATACAAAAATCATTCACACTGTGTGGCGAGACTTGGGGCACGAAAAATGTTTAATACCAAAGACGTCGGCAATGGCAATGAAACAGATGCCATACGGGCTCTTTCAGGTCGTCAGTTATACCTATATATATATACATGCATACATACAACCGTTAAACGAGATGCTGCGATTCTTTCCTCTCTTCTGCACATGACACCATCTTATGCAATATAAATAATATGCATGCGTGTAAACGTCATTATTGGTTACTCCTATAATTTTGAGAATTACCATATATTATATAGGTTGTTTAAGGGAATATAAGTGGTTTGAGAATATCGTTAAAAAAAAAGAAGATGAAATGGAATAAAGATTGATATTTTATATTCGAACGTAATAACTATAAATTTAAAACAATGTTTTTACATTTATCTCAGAATATATTAAACGTTTTAATTTAATATGTAAATTATTGTCGTAGAACATAACTGATTGACGAATCTTCTGACAGTGATTATTACGGAAAATGAGTTCAGAAGCTTGGGAATTGGAAAGACGGTACTCAGTACCAGGAGCTTTAGATACCAGAGGACTCGAACCACCAGCTAGCGAAGATTTACACGCGTGGTCTATATACAGGTAATAATATTACGTAATAATGAGATCGATGTATCGTATTGATAAAAAAAATTTTGTTCGAAGATAAAATTAACGAAATTGCATCGGCTTTTTTTCAGGCAAAACCTTAATTCTGATTTCACGGACTCAGCGTTGGGTTCGGCCGAAAAATCACCGTTGCCGTACGGTAACTTTCAACTTCGAGATTCAACGGTACAAAGTATACTAAGACATCCGAGATACGGTCCAAAGAGTCCACTTGCCAATAACTCATATACGTACTTGAAATTTGGTCTACCGCGTGTATTACCACCAACTTCGCGCAATCGTGATGGTTCTAGCGGTTATGACTCTAGCGAAGAAGGTCGGCGTATGTCGCAAGTTGGTGCAGCATCTGCACCAGGAACCTCGGCTATGCGTTCTGCTAGAAGTGATCCAGATTTTAGACACGTACACGCTTTACCTAGGGAACAAGCACACTCTCAACTTACGGTAACTAGGGATAATTCACGCTTCAGAAGCGTCAGCGAAGCTAATTTGCTTCAAAATGCTGTTACGACTAATCGACGACATAGTATTGCACCCATTGATCCCGGTTATGCAGGACCTAGTAAGTAATAAATTAAAAATTAGTATAAGTAATGACTTAAAATCTTTTTATATTGAAAATGTTTATAAATCCTATGTTGAATTTGATTATCACGATTCTAATGAAATTTGTAGGTCACAATATCATAAGACCTGAGGATTATGCAATGTCATTGAGAGCTATACCTTGCATTCAACATCCACATTTACAACTTCGCGGTGTAGAGACTATAGGCTCGGATGGTCTACCATTACTTCGCGGTATTAATTTGGAAGTTGGAGCAACTGAGGTATTAGCTATAATGGCCACTACCGAAAAAGAAGGGACACAGATCGTAGAGACAATCGCTGGTAAAAAAGCTATCAAGAAAGGTGATATTCTTTTGAATGGCCGATCCGTATCCGCTCGTATTTTGAGGTACGACCTCATAAAAAAAAGATCAGTCTTCTTCAACAGCTTCAATTATTAATATTAATATATTTTTTATTTAGATCTCGCGTTGCTTACTTACCAACAGAGTGTGGACTAACTCCTGGTCTGACGACGCAACAAACTTTAAATTTCTACATGTTGTTAAAAGGAGGAATTAATATTACGACATTAGAAGCCGAGACAATACTGTTGGAGCTTGGATTGGAAGCAACTAAACACTGTCTTGTGAATACATTAACGACGTCTGAGGCACGGAGATTAGCTTTAGCTTGTCGTCTTTTGCAAGATTCGCATATCCTTACATTAGACAGACCTACGCATGGTTTGGATATTTTCGATGCTTTTTTCTTGGTAGAATATTTAAGACAATGGGCTGGAAGAGAGCAGAGAATTGTTATTTTAACATTACACCCACCAACTTATGAAATATTAACAATGGTATCCAGAGTTACCCTCACTTCGGGAGGTAGAATTATGTATTCTGGACTTAGAAGAGATATGTTGCCATATTTTGCACTTGCCGAATTTCCCTGTCCTTCCTTCAAAAATCCGTCCGATTATTATCGTACGTATTATGAATGAATTCACGTTAAATGATAAGTGAAATTTATACTGACAAAATCGAATTTTTTAATTAATTAAATGGTGTTTTTTCAGTTGATTTGGTAACTTTGGACGATCTATCGGCAGAGGCAATGTTAGAATCCTCACAAAGAATAGACCATTTAGCAGAATTAGCTAGAACTAGATTACCAGCTTTAAGTGATCCTGGACCACCTTGTCCACTGCCACCAGCTATTTCTAGTGCTAATGTATTTGTACATATTTATGCTTTGTTATTGAGGATTCTTATCTACAGTCAACCTCTAACAATGACAAAAATGCTTCAGAAGATTGTTATTTCAGCATCTCTCAGTATTTTATTGGGTGCAATATTTTGGAACGTTGCTAGAGATTCTAATCTATATTTGAGAGATAGAATAGGCTTTCATTATGCCAGTTTGGGTATTTTTTGCTGGCCTCTTAGTATTTTAGCTATACGTGAAGTCGCTAATTGTAGACCAAATGTAGAAAGAGATATCAGAGATGGGCTCTATGGAAGATTTATTTATATCTTTATAGAGGTAAGTTCATACTGTGAGAATATTTTGTCCTTTAAATCATAAATTAATATTAAAATATTTTCTCTGACTTTAGCTATGTTGTGGTTTACCAATTTGGTGTCTGGTATATTTAGTATACTTAGCACCAGCATTTGCAATGTGTGGATTACATCTAGTACCTGATGAAAACTTAACATCTTTATGGAACTACCTTGCTATTGGTTTATTATACCTGATGTTACAGCACTTGATATGCATACTTTTTGCTCATATATGCAGATGGACATATCTTGCAGCTTTATGTTCTGCTATTATAATTGGTGAATTAAGTTTGGCTGCTGGAGTGACATTACACTTAGAGAATTTACCGTTGTGGTATAGACAAATTAGTCCCATGCGATGGGCATTATCTTTATTACTTCCTCCTCTTCATGGGCCAGAAAGTATGAGCAAATTAACCAACTGTAAACCTAAGCAAGTTCTGCGCCAAGATATTATTTTTCAAAATACGTGTGAACCATCGGATGGTAGTTTGGCGTTGCTTGAAATAGCATTCGATAAATTTGATCTACAAATAGAATTATGGATGGGTGTAGGAGTAGCTATACTTATTGTACTTATTATGTTGGTATTTTTAAGTATTAAGTATAATACTTTAAAACGACCTCGAAGTGCACCGAATAAACCTTGAGAGACATTAATCATATATCAAATGGTACCAGTGATTTACCTAATTGTCATCTACCTCGGTGTAATCTTTTAAAAATGACAGATCTTGATAGAAAAAAAATATAAAATGTAACAAGACACTTGCTACAATTGTAATTATGACCAAATACGGTCAAAAAAATACGCTTAATGAAAAACTATATTTTTAAGTTTATAATCACATTAATAAACTATTAAATTGTTTTTATGAAATAAAAAGAATATTTAGTATGTACAATCCGAGCCATCTAGTGTATCTAATATTATTAGTTTTATTCTAATAAGAAAAAGAGTTTACATTTTTTGATTTCGCAGTATAAATTATGGAACATAATTAAAATGTCGTCTTCGAATGTATTTCGTTCCAAATAAGTGAATCGTTACTAAAATAAGAGCAAAAGTTTGATGCTAAAATATTCGAACTAATTAATAAAGATGATATAAAGAGGGAAGCGATAATTATAGATCAATTGACTTTTACCTACACGGTATAGTTGGTAAAGTAGCGATTTATCATTACCGATCGAGTAATCGGTAAAAATAAGAATTTCCTATCTAGTAGTAACAAATCGAGTTAGAAAGAGTAGAAGCTAGTTGGAAAGAGGATTGCAGTAAATCTAATTCCTTGTATTCCTTACTCAGTTTTTTGAGAATAGTATTTATGAACGTTTGCTTTAAAATTTTCATCTTTATAAAAGGTATTACTAACAGACAATTTTTCATTATCTTTATTTCTAAAATATATTTAAACTCCTAAGATGAAGGACGAAGGTTTCACAATTAAGAGGTGTTAGGTTAATTTTTACTAAAGCAGATTATCACTTTTGGATCAAAGCGTGCATGATTTCAGCAATAAGTATAGACAAAATATAAACTACAATGAAACAATATACTTCGTGGCAGTTTTTATGTGTTTTGAACTATGAAATGTTTAAATAAATGTGCTATTGTTTAAATATTAATTAATACACTCCGCGCACGTTTCAAATTGTTTAACTAATTCTAAAATAATAGAAAGTATGATTTATTTAAGCTTACTCCTTTCGAAAGAGACTGCTTCGATCGTTACTCGTTAAAGTCTAAAAGAAGACTAATTCGATAATAATCAAAGTCAGTGAAAAGTTCTTTTTTGTTTACGGAAACAAACAAGAACCGCGCATCTAATTTCTAATTCTATTTAAATATTAATTTAAGTCTATCTTGTGTGTTTTAAACTATGAAAATTTAATTATTTTAAATAAATATGTTATTGTTTAAAGGTTAGTATATTGCACTGTTTTGAGATATCGGAATTTTAAATTAAGATTCTTTCATGTTTATGACGTATTACGAACTATATATTGTTTAAGCGAATATATTTTGTTTAAATATTAGCTTATTATACTCCGCCTACTTACAGATTGTTTAAATAATTAAAAAATTAACAGTATTATAAATTGTCTAAGTTCGCTTGGACAATGGTGGAAAATTTCGACATTTACTCATCGGAATGCAAAAGAAGTCAAATTCAGTCGAATGTGATATGGAATCAATCAAGGACTCCAAGTTCCAAATTTCACTGTATTATAATATTAAATTAAACTTAGTTTATATTGAACGTATGTTACTAGCTATGTATTATTTACACGAATGTACTATTGTTAAAAATTTCGATATTTTTTTAAATGCAAAAGAAAACTATTTCGATAACTATCAAAGTCAACCAAGCGTTCGTTTTTGTTAATGTTGTCTCTAGGCAACGACCTTATGTTCGAAATGTAAATAAATTGAAATATTAAATTAAAATTATTCTGCTAAATATTTCTTATATAATTTTTATGTTTTTAATATACAAAATATAACGAAAGCTAAACATTTTCTAGAATTTAACAATATCTGATATCTGATATCTATATAGAAATATTGGTTAAAAATGTATTAAAATACCTGAATAAGTTTCCGTGACTTGTCCATGTGAGCATTGATGAAACACGTTTCCTTACGCTTAGAATGGATCAGAAAATCTGAGCATCGGTTTAATCATACAAACAAGGACAATAATCTATTTCATGTAAACAAACATATATTACTCAACGTTTATATAAAAATCAGTAGTGGGGTTATGAGTTTCTTCTGTTTTGCCGCGAATTTCAAGTGGCGCCACTATACGAAAATTTTTTCCAGGAAAAATGTCGAAAACAGTGTTTACTCCACAGTAAATTTAGGCGTAATTCTTGATTGATTTTAATGAACAAGAGTTCATTTTAAAGATGAAGGTCTAAGCCAGGATATAACTGTTACGAATTTTTAACAAAATTTTCTTTTTATGCATAAACTTTTCTCGACAGAAGACGATATTTTGACACAATTTTTTTCAAAGAAAATAAAGCTTTTTAAAAAATTGGAAAAAACTACATCCTCTTACTTAAACCTTCATCTTTAAAATGAGAAATTATTCATCAAAATCATTTCAAAATTACACTTGTACTCATTATTGATGTAAATCATTATAGAACCAAAACAACCATAATAGTATTTTAAACATTGGTTTTTTATGAAAATAGAGATATTTTGCTATAGACAGGCGGCATAGACTATTAATTGCCGATATGTTAAAGATCACTATCTTGCGAGTGCCTCTATCAATGCAGATCATAAATAGACCATAATTTGACTTAACCTATCGGAACGTACAAGCATGATTTTATAATAATTCCGTATGGTTGACGGGAATAAATAAAATTATAGAATAAACAAAATATTTAACATATTTTTTTTAATTTCTTTTATTTTTTTATTCTTTAAACTGCATTATATCGTCCATTCTATGAATTTGATGTACCATTGCATACTTACCAAATTAGTCCTGAATGAAATACTCAAACTGGCTCGTCGGCAATAATTAGTAACGAAGAAAGTTACCGGATGAAAAGAAAAAGTGGTGGTTGTTATCTTATCTCGAACTATTTCCTGTCAACCTGAGGCCGCCTTTCATAGTAATCTTATACCTGCGCCCACGCATAAATACAGGAAGCAGAAAGGAGAATCGTAATACATTCGTGCGTAGACTTTTAAAAAAAGATTAGTATACATAAAGTATATGCGTGGCTGTATTTCGTATATGCGTATTAACCTTTTCTTGAAACGTAATTCTTAGGTTAAATAAGTATGACGGAATATTGCATACACACACACACACACACACACACACACACACAGAAAACTTTGAAAATAACAATTTTAATTTCTTAGAATAAATATTCAACTACGTGGCTATCTGAAATTGCTTGACATTTCGAACGTTTAACTTTAGTAAAAGCAGACTATATAACCTATGCGGTAAAAACGTTTAATCTTAATTACTTGATCTTACATGCTATGCCCTTTGGCATAATGTATTATATTTAGTTGAAGAATTCGTCGTATATATTGACTTTCTTACATATAATCACAGTTGTTTATAACTGTGTTTCTTAGAAAATACAACTCTATTATACGATTTGTTTACAACATATATGTAAATAGATTTTCATCTACATTCGATTTCTATGTTAGTTTAAAGATTTGTAATTATAATTTTCAAGTAAATGTCCAACACAAAGTTAATAGGTACTTTATATGAATACTAGTATGAATATAGGTAGCATGCTGTTATAGAGATGTGATTAAGTAATATTTTGAATCTCTCACTACATCATCGAACACGTAACGTTTGGCGTTTATATTGTGTAAGTATACTCGTAAGGTTAACGATAGATATCATATGTCATCCGAGCGTACACAATATCAATATATGAAAGTCGTAAGTATACACACATCTACATCATAGCCGGAGAAAAGAATGTTATTTACATCGTACTTTTTGGTATTAGCTTGGAAAATCGTCAAGTCTCGAGAATGATTCGTTAATTACATAACGAACATATCTTTACCAATTATGAGTAAATTACAATCGTGTCAATAAATACTTTTAACCTTTTCAGTTTAACAAGGTCGACAAAATTGTGTCGAAATATACACCAATTTAGTAGATAATCGATATTTGTGAAATCTTATTATAACTGTACGATGGAAAGTTGGTTATTCAAATAAAATATACTGTGGGAATAAAAAATCATTTATCATTAGAATGTGATAAAATGGTGCAAATGGTAATGATAATGATCACATATATCTGGAATTAATACTTTATTCTAATAAAAGAACCGTTTAATTATTTTCTTTTTCGAATGTGATCGATAAACGCTTCATCTTTTAAAGCATCATTTACGAGAAACATGGCCTCGCGACACGAAGCGGTTGAAACGTGAATGCTTCACCGACAACGTAAATGAATGGAATGCCAACCCACACCTAGGAGCTGTTCGTTATACACTGGTAGGCTGTTCGCCTCAGGGCGAGACTTCACGTACGATACGTCAAGTGGCAGAGCCGTATCAATCAAAGACGTCTTTATGGGCGGCATTGATCCAATGTCTTTAAGGATACGTTCATTCAAAACCGATGATAACACACGTATGTGAAATTTATGTAAGAAAGTATATTTCGTTTTAACGTTTTATAAACTATTTTCGTATATTTGAGAAAACATGAGATTTTATCGAAATATATCGAAATGCATGCTCGTATTTTCTATCGATGAATATTTATTATTTGGACGATTTTTGTAAGAAATTTTGAAAGTATATAGAAATAAAGAGAAAGAGAGAGAAAGAGAAGGAACAAAACAAGAAAATACAGAAAGTCGATATTGAGTATCTGAGTAGGATTTTTCTTTAAAAACGAGTTTTTTAAAGGACAGGGTTGTTTGACGTACGGAATCTTCCCTGGCGTTGTTAGTGCTACGAATGGTGCTGCTCTGCTACAGCACGTGTGTGTAAATGTGTGCGTGAGTTCTCTGTTGAGCTAAACGTTACGTTCTCTCTCTCTCTCTTTTTCTCCCTCACTATCTCTTTATACATTCGCGAGGAAAGAAGAGCGAAGAGGGTGCAGGGAAAAGAGGAGAGTCTCACGCACGCGTGAGGGAAGACCGCGCTTAGTTCTCCGGCTATGGTCCTCCTTACGGCCCCACCGATTTCCCACGCGCCACTCTCATCGATGTCGGGTTCGGTCAGTAACGACCGTCCTCCCCTCCCCACTTCGCCCCACTCATCTACCTACGCCTTGTTAATGAAAACATCTTTTGTCAATGAACTGACGTCAGTCCGGCATCCGATTGGTCCTTTTCACAAGACCACGTGACTCTCGACCAATCATCGTACGCGCTGCTCCCCCTACGCACCGACCGCTGAGTGTAATTTGCCCATTCTCGGCGGAAGGACGCTCGAGGTAAGGTGTGGCCTTCGACGTGTGATACAACACAACGGGTTAAAGCAAGAGCGACGAAGATCTTGGAGAAACTTTGTGAGTAAGCTCTCCTTTTGGTCTTTCTATCCAACGGAACAAAAAAGAAACGGAAATCAAAAATAAGAAGAATAGAGTGTGAAAAGATAGAGAAGAGAGAGAGAGAAAGAGAGAAAGAGAGAGGCAGACAGATATATATATAGAGAGAGAGAGAGAAGGGCAAAGAAGAAAAAGGGTGGACGAAGTAAGAGCCAAAGAGGGGGAAGGAGAAAGGTGGAAATCATATCGCACGCGCGCCGAAAAACCACTACGAGGAGAAGACGACGCGACGCGAGCGATGCTGGAAGGATTCGTAAGGTGAAGCGAAGACGGCGACGATCTCGAGTCGTCGAGATACGTGATCGGTATCGAATGAGTCGGTGAGCGTCGTGAGCTCCGCTCGCTGCTGCCGCTACCGCTGCCGTTGACACGGGTCCAGCGTACGTTACGCAGCATCCCCGTTTTTCTCGTTATGTTACTCGTGATCGCCACCGCCGTCATCGCCATCGTCATCGTTTGTCGTAGTTTGTAGATCGTCTTAATTGTCCCTATTTTAATTGTCGTCGTCATTATTGTCGCCATTCGTTCTATCGTCAGTATGGTCCATTCACGAAGCTATCATCAAGTCCTATGTTGATAGACGGAGAGAGAGAAAGAGAGAGAGAAAGAGAGAGAGAGAGAGAGAGAGAGAGAGAGAGAGAGAGAGAGAGATAGAGTGAGCATAAAGAAGAAAAGAAGAGTAAAGAAGATAGGACACTAGCGAACGTATATTCGAAGAAAGGTAAAAACCAAAGAATAGTTGAATGTATTTATAGGAGGAAACAAAAGGATGAAACGTATTAAAATGATCTATGCGCCAAGATAGGATTTGACTCTTTTAAAATTGCGAAGAGCTTTTTCGGCGTTGGGAAATATCTGCGAGAGTTACCTCGGAACATGCATTTTTTGAACAAGCGTAAACATTCCACAAGCGTGTCGTTAATTGGACATGTCTTAATTTGCAAAAGGATCAATAATCGCGACGAACTGATGGTAGAGGTGGAGGCGGTGGAGGAGAAGCACACACGACATTAATGTCGCAGGAAGTGATGGGTACGCATGAGAGATCACCGAACGATGCTATGTGAACGCGATGTTGTAACGTCGTGGGCGCTGATGGAATGTCTGTGGGAAATGCGTTCTACGATATAACTTAAAGTGCCATTTCATCATATCCAATAAATATTTAATAATAAATACACATTATGTGGGCATGTGCGTAACTTCGTTTTATCGTTTATATAAATGAACATGCAATAATTAAATAATTATCTAATATTTACATTCTTCGCGATTAGTGTCAAAGATAAATATATTAAATGATACATTCAAAACACATACAAACACATTGGTTATCTGCATATATTGGCAGTTATTTGTATATATCAAAAATATAATATAAGAATACATCTGCTTGTCTATTAGTTAAATATTGGAAATATCGTTGAAGAGTTTTTATTTCATGCACACATTGTGCATGACAAACTGTGAAAGAAGAAATTGAAAAAAAAGAAATGAGCCTATAAGGATCAAAGAAGGAAAAAGAAGAAATACTAAAATGAATGTTAAACATAGATATTTATGGAAATAAAAGAATTCATTTACAACTGGAAATAAACCAACTACAACATTATGGCGGATAATCTCATAGGGCCAGATTGGCTCTTTAGAGAACTAAGATCCCAAGATGGTACAAACAGGCTCCTTATTTTAGATTGTAGAGCTCATTCAGATTTTCTGGAAGCTCATGTCAGAGGATCTGTATCTTTGGCTATACCAAGTATAATGTTAAGACGATTGGCTGCAGGTAAAGTAGATTTGATATCAACGATAAGGTGTTTAGACCTAAGAAACAGAGTAGAAGTTTTTCTGCATGGAGATAAGAGTAGTAGAGGAACATTTGTGTTGATTGGAGATTCTACAGATCCTATAGGACACCAGGGTGAGACAATTCAAGTTTTAAATCGAAGACTTAGAAGCAATGGTGGGAGTGTTGCTATACTTGTTGGTAAGTTAAGCCACCAATTATATTCATATCCTTTTTGTCATTTTATTATATATCTTTGAGTTCATACTTATTATTTCTTTCAGGTGGTTTCATAGCATTTAGAGATAAATATCCAGAATGGTGTGAATGTAGTCAGGCTAATATGGAAGGGTCATCTGGTCAAGACTCTAATGATGGAGAGTTGATGGGTCTTAGATCGCTTAGGATATCAAGTCCACCAATAAGAGCATATTCTGATTCAGATAGTGACAGTACGTGCGATTCTGTTGGTATGTATCATTTATCTCTTTTCAAATTTAGAGAAATTATTGATTATAACACTTTGATTTTATTCAGGACCTGAAGAAGATAAAGATTTTCCTGTAGAAATTTTACCTCATTTGTACCTTGGAAATGCAGCCAATAGCGAAGACAAAGAAGCATTGGCACGACATCGAATACAATACATACTCAATGTAACGCCAGATTTACCAAATGTATTTGAAAGTGCTGGCTCTATAAAATATATGCAGATACCAATAAGTGATCATTGGAGTCAGAACTTAGCCAGTTTTTTTCCACAAGCAATTCAATTTATAGGTAAGTATGTGTTTTAACTTTAAGCAAGATCATTGAAGACTGAAGTATTTCAAGATTATAAAATTTTTAGAGGAAGCACGGAGCTCAGACAAAGGAGTGCTGGTTCACTGTTTAGCTGGAGTGTCTCGGTCTGTTACGATTACTGTAGCTTATTTGATGCACAAATGCAGTCTAAGCCTAAATGATGCTTTCAATCTAGTACGTAGTAGAAAATCCAATGTTGCTCCGAATTTTCATTTTATGGAACAACTGCTTAGTTTTGAAAGAGAATTAAGAGATAGAGGAGATAGAAACAAAGGAAATGATCAAAGATGTATTGGTGCCTGCTTACCTGGTAGCACTTGTAATTGTCCTGCACCGAGCTTTTTAAATCCTGTTGATTTGGGTCTTAGTCCAGATTCAGGGATAGAATTTGATAGGTGGGCAACTAGTACACCAGCTGAATGAGACAGGCCTGGAGGGACCCAATACAAATTTTAGGTCCCTCCTTGCAAATTATTTATCATGTTAAAAAGGTCCTGATTGAAGGGTATAGGGAAACAAAGTATAAGTTCTAGTATGACAAAATAAGAATTAGAATCTTTAGTATATCTTTATAAATGGTTAAGGAGCATAAATGGAAAAGAAGAAAGAAAGAAATATATTATTGTCTCTGTTTTTCTTGCAGAGATATTATCTCTATATTTGTCATCTAGCCGTCTTTATTAATACCGTTTTTTACAATTTTAAAGCCTTCCTATCTATTTCTTTTTTTTTTAATTCATTGAATACAGTGAGTGCTGGACACAAAATGTCTTCTATAATAATAAAATTGATCTTATTCTTCATAAAATTGATTTAAAATAGATCAAAGATAGATCAAATTGCTGCAATTGTAACAGTTATACTATGTATAAAAAATAGATATGACTGTCTCCATGGTATATATAAAATAAACTTAGAAAAACGTTTCCCCAGATTGTTATGAGCAGCATTGGATATTGAAAGTATTTTATAACAGAAATCTGTAGTTTTCTATCGCGTAATCGCATTTCGTATAAGTGTGATTGTATGTTTTTAAATCATGCTTCCAAAATAGAAACGTAGTATATGTCATCTATTGAAACTTATATTATGTTGCCACTGATGTTAGGATAATTTTCTATTTACAGTTTTCCTTCATAATTAGGGTCTATATTTTAATATTTTTACCCTAAACCCTTCAATAATGTGGCTGTGTTTATTTTATCATAGATAATGTTTTTAGCTATGAAATATTCTTTAATGAACAAATTGCAATAGATCAATCACAATCTGTAGTTAAAATAAACATCACTGTTTAATGTACTAAGTTGGAGGTACAAAATTGAAATTGATGGTCTTGTACTCAACTGTTAAGCTGTGTAAAGTAATATGATACTCAAATGTAATTTTTTATGTAGTTTTTCAATACACTGAAGTGACTTACCTTACAAAGGGTATTTTTAATGCGTTCTGGTTTGAAAGATGCAAAAGGATTTGTGCATATTACCTGAAGTCTTATGTCAGGCATATCTGCCTTAAGCGAGATGTTTAGGGATCATCTTATAGCGATTCAATTTATAATAGACACGAAAAATATAAAAAAAATGATTTTTAAAATATTGCAAATATCAGCACAAGAGCATAATCGATATTATTAATTGTATTTGATATTGCTGATAAAAAGTAGTAAAAGACAATGGTTCCTGCAAATCACGTTACTACAGAATGCAGAATAATGTTGGTCCTTCAAATTTTTTATGAAGGTTTTCTAAGCAACTATCTTGCTCTTATGCATCAATATTAAGACCAGAATGCAGCTATTTATATGCTATAAGCAATCCGTATACTGAATTGGAGTCTTAATTGTATGAAACGGCAATGTTTCCATTATCTTTCAGATCTCAAATATATATTAAAAGTTATTTTTATAAAAAAAAAAGAGTTACATTCACATTCCCATTACGAGCCAAAATGGCCTGATACACTGTGTAACTATCTTTCGTACGTTATATGTACTGTTCATCAAGCGTAATAGAAATTAATAAATGTATACTGTGAATGTTATTTTTCATATAATTAACTGCAAAGATATAATAACTATTTCTTAACTATTGCAAGAGTAAATTGATATACAACTAAGAAAATATATATTTGACGTTAATGTAATAATAATATTCTACTATCACACTGTTGTCTGTTGTATGTTTAAAGGACAAATGTCCAAAAAAATTTAATCAAATATTACGTATATTACATAAATTATTTTATATTCATCGTTGTATATATTTTGACTAATTTCATTAGAAATACAATCTATCTTATCCGAGGCAAATAAAGGACTGTCATTTTAGTAAATTAATTTTTCTTGTTTTAAATGACATATAATGTAACTTTACAATATAATAAAATTAAATGGATCGTTCAAATAATATCAATAAATCACTACTGATTATTCATATTCATCATAAACAGTTAAACGAATGCTGTTTAATTAAGTAAATTAATACTTAATGAATAAATTAAACGTACTATTTCATTTAAAAATTTTCACATTTGTATAAATATAAGCATAATTGTATATTATGAGTTATTATTTACCATCAGTCTACTATAAATTGTTTATGTTACGTACAAACTTGATTGATATGATACATTATTTGTAACCATATATATCAGTTTATAAATAGTATCAAATATTATTTGAGCATCTTTACGAGACCATATATTTAAATTCATTTATGAAAACACACACACACATATATATATATATATATGTATATGTATATATGTATTAAAAAATTATATGTAAAAAGTTCTATTTCATTTAATAGAAAAAGTTACATATATTTTATGTATAATGCTGTTTCTTATTTGTAGCATTCAATTATAAACAATTTCAAGAACAATTTAATAAACGCTTTTATATTATTTTGAAACATAAAAAATATGCTAAAAGTTATAAGTTTTAAGACTCTATTTATTTTTTGCAGTATGTATATGAACAATCTTGTAAATCGTTACCTGTATGGGGGAAATTATTAGTCAAAGATTTAAGTGATTAAATCTATAATTTGTTTTGAACAGTTTGCTACTTTGTTTTGCATATTGACATCATGTGCATTTTCAGACATAGTTTTGAGTACGCCAAGTATGTTTTCTGACTGACGTACAGCTTCAATTAATTCATTACGCTCATCTGGATTCAGTGTTGCAGCCAAAAGAGTTCCTAGTCCAACAAGGGCTCTAAATACAGCTTCAGGTTCGTTAAAACGAGGAAGTATCATAAACATTGCATTTAAAATTCTTGTCTTACCGGATGTATCATTACATTTATTAAGCGCTACTATCAAATTTAACATATAAGTTGATATTGCAATCTGAAATAATTGCAAGCAATATTTTTATTCATATTCTTTTATACATCTTTTTTATTACAAATATTACCATATTTTATTCACATACCTGATTGTGTTTATTTCCGAGAGAATTTAAATTGCATACTGCTTTTAATATATCATCTTTGTAGGAGAGACAAAAATTTTCCCCCTTTTCATGATAGAATAAATTTGCTAGCAATCTAAATGTAAGCATTTGATTTGAGGCTAATGCACCAGGTTTAATATGTTTGTCTATCATTTTTAACATATCTGGTGTACTTATTTGCTCATTTATATCTTTATGGAGTACTGCAAGACGTGCTATATCAAGAGCTGGAAATACTAGGTTTTCAGGCCAATTTAAAATTTGTTTTAGTATATCAATAGCATCAGCTATATGTTCTCCATGTATTTTATTTTCTATCAAATGTTTTATTATTTCCAATTTTGCTTCAGACATTTTAAAAGTACATTCTTGTTTTGCATTTAATTCACTTAATTTATCTAAAATAAAAATATTTTATATATATTATATCATGCAAATTATAAATTGTTGATATTTATAATACTATTTTTTTTTTTATATATACTAAATGAAGGAAGGAATTTGTCTTACCTATTATAGCAAGTAAATTTGCTTGCTCTAATTTTAAATATTTCATATGAGGTATATATGAAGGAGATACGGAAGAAAGAGTTGAATAATTCTGATTACTTCTAGAGGAAAATTCGGATGGACTATCAGTCATGTTAGGTCCAGGAATATACCTGCTTCCTCCCGTAAATGGATCTGTATATTGAATACTATCGTTTAAGGTAGAAGCTTGTTGAGAATTCTTAATTATGAAGTTTGCAACCTAAATATATAAACATAAACAGATGTAATATTAATTAAAAGATTGTCTATAAGAATAACTATTGGATACATATTTATTATTGAAATATGTTTATAATTGAAATTTTTTTGCAATTTATACCTGATCTAAGAACAACTGACTAAGATCATTATCATGAAGGAATTTTTGTGCAACAACCCAAGGGTCCTGACCATTGTTATATGGCAATTTTAAAGGTGGAACACCATCTTGTATGTCTACTGAGAAAACATAATCATATTCTATGCCATTGTAAAGTTGTTTGCCAGATGTAGCAGTACTACCACCAGATGCTCCCACTACATTTCCAATTAATATCCATCTTTGTTCATTTTGTGACCAACTATATGCTACAACATTATTCCCATCAGATATCATTTTTGTTTGACCTTCTTTCTGACCAGGTTGTTGTAATGCTTTTGCATCAGGTAAACTATAACACAGGAAATATTATGATTTTATACTTAAAATTACAACATATTTTTATATACTTACTCCTTAATTTTTAAGCCTCCTAATTCTTGCTGATTATTAATTATTGTTTTTGCAACTTCTTCTTCAAATTGTTGTAATTTGTCAAGTGAAGCATATCTTTCTGGAATTGGTGAAAATATTCTGATAATGCTATCTGAACTACCAGCGACTATATCACCATTTGGTAATAGATCTATACACCATACTGATTGTGTAGGTAAAGTAATAATTTGATCTATTTCACCATTTAGCCATATTCTGATAGTACGATCTTCACCAGAAGTAAAAACATAAGTGCCATTCATTAAAGCTGTTATACTATAGATATAGTTTTCATGTCCACAATAATTTCCTAAACAGGTTCCAGAAGTACTATTCCAATGACGTACTGTAGCATCATTAGAACATGATAAGAATTCATTTTCTTTTATAGGTACAATGCCACGTACACAATCACTATGACCAGATAGTTTAAATCTTATAGAACCATTCTTTTGCCATACTATAATCAATTTATCTGCAGATCCAGTTACTATATTACCATCTATTAAGTCTGTGACACACCATACTGCTGCGGTATGGCCTGTTAAAGTTACTAAAGGTTTCGTTAAATCATTAGTATTCCATAATTTGGCCGTCATATCCCAAGAACTTGAAAGAAAGGTATTTTCTAGTTTTCCAGTTTTTAAATTAGATACTGTATTCTGATGAGCTTTTATAATATGGAATGGTTCTATCTGATCTTGTTCATACACACATATAGTGTTGTCATTGCTTCCAGTTATAATTAAACCTTTAGGATTTTGCTCGGATGGATTTATAATGCAGACAGAACTGACGAAATTAGTATGTCCCTTCAATATTGCTGTCTCAATGTAGTCTTTCCCATTCCTAAAATTATTTTCAATGTATATAATCTGTTTTCCGATAACTATGTAGAAAAATATTTTTTTATAATTTTATCATAGTAATGTGTACAATGACAAGCAAAGTTTAAGAAAATAGAGGTTAAATACCCGCTTGGTTTCCATACGCGCGCTGTTTTGTCTCGGGATGTCGAAACGATGGACCCATTTGCGAAAGTTGCTATTGCTCTCACATCCGATGTATGTCCAAAAAGTACACTACTTAATTTATATGGTGGTTTAGCCATGGTAACAACACATAAGAAAAATCACAGATCATACGACTCGCATACGAGTATGCATATACATACACGAATCTTCCTACAAACATTGAATATTCAGAATCTTGTTTCAGTCACTTTATCACGCAATTGTATTATTTTAAATTTGTAATCAAATGTAAAGTATACATACATAATAAAATTTTTAAATAAATATATCAATTTATAAAAATCTTACCTAAAAAGAGAAAGAGAGAAACAATATTCGAGACTTGACTTAGCTAAAAACATAACAAATTAGAAAAATATATTATTTTATCTTACAACCAATCATAAGCGTATTCTTTAATTGTTTGTAAAGACGAATGTAGATATACGATATAATTCTCAGAGTTGTTATACAATTATTTTGTTTCCAATTATTTTGAAATAATACATTATGTGAAATATTAGGAAATTTAAAGTATGTTGGAATATGTTTAGCCATGTATATTTTATGGACAAATTGGTGCAAAATTTTGATTAGGAGATACGAAGATCAAAGGTGAAAAATATGAAGCAACATAAGTGAATACAGAAAGACAATGTCAAAATGGCAGAAATACATTTATATGTCTTTATACATAGAAATATACCAAACGTGTTTGTGTAATTAAACTATTTGGACGGTTAGCAAGTAATCATGTAACTAGCGCCACACAGTACGCATCGAATCTAGCTGGTTACTGCTTTTACCAGGGACTAGCAGTGACCTTAGCAATAAGATGTTACGCATCGTTTGAGCTCATTGAGTTTGTGCGCGCGAGTATGTATTGCGTGAGGCGAGAGTAACTGTTAACCGTTTCCGTTTTACATCATGGACGACAAACGAAATAGTCGCGAAGTGATAACTATTCTTTTCTTGTGTCTGCTATGGTATGCAGTATCCAGCAGCAGCAATGTCGTTGGCAAGATGGTACTTTCAGATTTTCCATATCCTCTTACGGTAACAATGGTACAGTTAACCTCAATCACAGTATACTCCGGCCCATTTTTCAATTTATGGGGTGTACGCAAGTCTCCTTCCAATATTTCTTGGGGTTATTACTTGCGTCTTATCGTGCCCTTAGCACTTGGCAAATTTCTTGCTAACGTGTTTAGCCACGTCAGCATTTGGAAAGTTCCCGTGTCGTATGCTCACACTGGTATGTAGTAATCTCGACGCGCCTATTTTATGGCGCGTAGTTTAAAAATAAATTCTCTCATCGTGAACATTTACAAATAATGATTTTTTTCTTGCTATATACTGTTGATTAAATATATGACTTTGATTTTTATGCTCAAATATATTTGAATTTTTTTAAGTTGTATCTTAGTATTAATTAGAAGAACATTTTTCTCTAAAGTTGATCTATTGTTTTTAATATATATTTTATATAGTTTTAATAGAATTAATATCTTATTCTCAATATACCAGAAAAATTTAATTAAATTTTATTATTTTTTTTTATATCTATTAGTATTATACATTAATGAAAATCTGGCTCTTTCCCAGTGAAGGCTACAATGCCACTCTTCACAGTGATTTTGTCAAGAATAATTTTACGAGAAAAGCAAACCTGGAGAGTTTATCTTAGTCTCGTACCTATTGTGGGAGGTGTAGCCATTGCAACTTTAACAGAACTTAGTTTCAACATGATTGGTCTAATAAGTGCTTTAGCATCTACTATGGCATTTTCCTTACAGAATATATATTCAAAAAAGGTGCATATATTTGATGATATATATTTTTTTCTATATATTATAGTCTTCATATAAAAACAAATATTTTTCGTTCCTAGGTGCTGCATGACACAGGAGTTCATCATTTAAGACTTCTACTTATATTAGGACGTTTAGCTTTGTTTATGTTCCTACCAATTTGGATATTCTATGACTTGAGAAATTTAGTACATGATCCTACTACAAAAACATCAGTAAATATCTCGTATAACATATTAGGATTATTATTTTTGGATGGTATACTAAATTGGTTGCAAAATATTATAGCTTTTTCTGTGCTTTCAATAGTAACACCATTGACGTACGCAGTAGCAAGTGCTAGTAAACGTATATTTGTAATTGGGGTAACTTTATTTGTATTAGGTAATCCTGTAACATGGGTAAATGTATTTGGTATGGCTATGGCCATTTTAGGAGTGTTGTATTATAATAAAGCCAAATATGATCAGCGTCAAGAAAAGCAAAGAGATAATAGTATACTTCCAAAATATTATAATATGAATCGCAATGGTAATAGCAATTCTTTTGTAGCTAATGGATGGGCCAATAAGAGAAATCAACTATTTGCAGTCTAGTCTGTGTTCGAAAATATGAATTATATATCTTTTAGAGAATATTGATTTACTTATGACAATGTAAGTAGATTGGATATGTTTAAAAACTTTCAAATGATTTTATAAAAGATTATTCAAGATAATGTATAATCTCTGCATTCAGTGAAATGATCCAAGTGATTAACATATGATGATAAAGTATGTTTACATATTTCAATTATTTGTCTTGCACAAAGAGAACTGTAAAGGCCTAAAGCATCGCACAGCGAAAAGCAGAAGAGTTAATTTTTCTTAGCTGTTTCATACGTTCGTATTGGAAAGAGCAGTATTGTACCATAAACAATCTTCGAACCTATGATGTATTGATTAACTATTACGAGTTGAATATATTAACATTTTTTTTTATTACTCTTAAGTGGTCATTTTTTATAGTCACAGTAGCGGTCGCTGCTTTGCGTTTTCTGCTAGTGTATTTAGACCTTCATATTTCTCCTTCATTTCGAGCGATACTCTGTAGAACTCGTAGATAATTTTGATATAATCCATTTCTTGATTCCATAAATTTCTTTTAAAATTAAACCTGCTGGTAAGGTAGGATTATATAATTTCAGATGCACATGGATCTTTTTAAAATAGCTGATTGCTGGTACAATTAGCAACGATTATTTAAATATTACAAGTTAATTATGCAACTAATAAATTCACGCTTGCGATAAAAATGAGTTACTGTATCTAATTTAAGGCTAAGAGTATTGGCCATTAACCAGTTTCCTAGCTTGTAATGCATTGATTACGAGCGTGCTATTTTTAATAAGTAATGCACGATTTTGCATTTCTTAAAATATTATCCTGTTACAATGTAACGTTGACTGTTTGTAGATATGCGTAATGACTATAAATGTACAGGTACATTGTTTTGAATGTTAGATTAATTTATAATAATGTATCTCTTAATTTTTGCACTTGTATAAAGATTTGTTCGTTTACATACTTCCAGAAAAGATATTGTACAGTTGGTGTGTTATGAATCAGCGCGAAGTATGTATGTGTGAAAAATTGTATGCAGGAAAGGTTGTTCTAGCTAAAAGCAATCTATAGTACATTTATTTTTATAAATAAACACATGCGTACAAAAATATACCAGAGGCATTAGTATCGCAGCAGCATCATTCATATAAAATATACTACATTACGCCCTACAAAGTTTTTACGATATCCTGAGGTGATAGTGGCCTAGCCACAGTCAAATCTAAACGTGGACCAGCAGCGGCGATTAGGGGTACGGCCAAACAACAGTCGCAGTCTTCTGTATTTGCTTCGTTAACACGTAGAATTCTGTCGTAAGGTCGCAAAACTCCATCGCAAGGTCCACCAGGTCTCAAACGATTTATATATACGCCACGTTCGTAAAGTCCATCGGAGACAGAAAATCCGAAATCTTCGTAAACTGGATCCTTGTGCAGTGATACGTGTATTATTTGTTGAGGTCTATTGTCTGATACACCGTGTTCTTGAGAGCTAAAATTTGTTAAATTGTTTTATCTTATTCATATTTATGTTAAATATTTTATATAGGTATTTAAAAAATATCTGTATTTTTTTTTATTAATAATAATTCAGTAATTCTTCGATGCATTTTAATACTTTTGATAAGGTGGTGTCGGAGGATCTAATTGTCCACTGTCCACAGAAACCGCATCCCATAGTCTTAATATTTCCGGACCTGCTCCACTACTCTCTCCTAATTCTCCCCAAGAATCCACTGCGCTATCAACGCTGGGCAAACTTTCTCTGGCAGAACGTAAGATAGTTGAAGGATATTGAGTGGGTACTGTATCACTTCCTATACTTGATTCCTTACAATAATCTCTATACAATATAGAATTTGAATAATATTTTTTAATCATCTTATCACCAATGTGTCAAGATTGTAAGATTTACCTTGTTTCTGAAAGTGGGTCGGACTTTCTTACAGTTAGAGCAACGACAGAACTTCCTGGTCGGTGAAGTAATTGCGCGGCTTGTCTGAGGTCACCGGCATCTAATTTTTGATTGTCGATAGCTAATATGCGATCTCCCGATGCTAAACTACCTGTTCTATATGCGAGAGAACCTTTGCGAACTTCGGTTATAACTAAATCTTCGTTTACGGTAAGTCCTAGATCAGGATGCCCACCTAGAGGTCTTGCAACTCTTACAGTAAAAACACCAGAGTTAGGTACAACCGGACCACCCACCTTGTACTCCGTAACAAGTTCGATCTGTTAATGAACATTTTATTGTATAACATTTATCATATAACTGAAAATGAAATGCCTCGAACAAATTATTCGTATTTCTAAATTTCACTTATGAGATCATTACCATTTGTGAATTCTCTAAAATATCAGCCACATCTGTAGGTTTTAAGTCGCGCAATATAGTACGATTAATAGCGATCGCTCGATCACCGGGTAACAGAACACCGCTTTGTTCGGCCGGACCACCAGCTTCCAAAAAGTTTATCACATAATTTATACGATCTTCTGTTTGTTTCAAAGCGAGACCAAAACCCCTATGATCGGGTCGAAGTATCACCGTCAAACTTTCCTTCGTTTGCAAAGTTTGATTCGAGCTTTGTTGTACTTGAGGTTGCGCTCTTCTTTTAACCGTTCTCGCTGACGTACTTTGTAGTCTTGGTAGAATCTGTAACTTCGCTATACGACAATTCTCCGAAGTATTTCTCAATAATTTAGCTGCAGCGACCGCATCTTGTACCAGTGTATCATCCACCGCTAAAAGTTTGTCTCCAGGCTGTAACGCGCCGCAACGATCTGCGGTACTTGCTGGCCGAAGACTTTCGATATAAACACCGTTAGGTGTTTCTCTTACGGTTAAACCTAGTTCTCCTGGAATTGTAACATTAAAGTTCACAAGAAGAAAAATTGTTATAGACATTTCAGACAGCAAGGAAGTTACATTTGAAGAAACAAACAATAGAAAGAATAGATCGAAAGCCCGTACCTGAAAGTCCACGTTCGAGTTGGACCAAGAGTGGGCCGGACGTAGCTGCTCGAGCTTCGTCCATATTCGCGACATCGTACTCGATAGTTAAAGAAGCTACAGGTGAATCTGAACTTCTTCTAAGTGCTCTTTGAGCTTCGGCTAAAGTTAAACCGCTCAACTCGGTATCATCGACCGCAAGTAATCTGTCACCAGGTCTAACTCTTCCTTCTTTTGCAGCTGGACCATCGGCTTTTATTCCCGTCACAACCAGAGCTCTGGAAACTCCACCGCGAAGAGTGACACCGAGGCTACCACCCTCGCGTTCTACTCTGACTTGTGCGACTTTAGAAGATACGCTTGACGGTGACGATATATTGCCTTCCTGTTCGTCGAGGAGCAAAAAACTCGGGGGATGAAAGAGAAGTGGGGGAACTTCCTCTGCCCTACCGGAATCCGAACTTGCCGACGTGGCCACGCTGCCAGGCCTGGCTCGACTTTTGTGCGACCGCATCGTCGCTAATCTTAAGGAACTAAACATCCTCTACGTTGTTTTCTACTTTTGTCAAACTTTAACGACTTCAACAGATTTTATCAACGCATGCACGGGCTTATGCAGCGAATCGAAATGATTTGCGTTACACGGCATCAAACAAAATTTGTAATGAAAATTTATACATCGGGTTACACACAGATGTTCATTATACGAAGTATATATTATAATATCGTCTTACACTTTCCAGATTGCGAAATCAGAAGTACCAAATTTAATAAACACTAACGTCACATGTATATCTCGATAACTTTTTCGTTTATCTTCGTTAACGTGTTTCCACGATATCTTTCTTCGGTGTTTGGTTGTTTTCATCTACGAAATGGCGTCGTTTTTATCGAAAATATATCTTGATGCGCGAGAACACGAAATGAATTTTCTCGATAACAACATGATTCGTAATATCTTCAAGCAAATACATTCTGATTATTGATTCACGCACGGTAAGTGCAGAATTCGTATCGCAAAACACTTGAAATCTTTATTATGAACGAAAACGAAGGGAAACGGAAAAAAACAGAAAAGGCTCTAATCGAAGGCACTCACGTAGCGGGCAAAATTTGAAAACAATAATACGTTCGGTCCGTCTCATGAGGTAAATGATCTGTCTCTTTCTCTCTCTCTCTCTCTCTCTCTTTCTCTCTCTCTCTCTATCAGTGAATTATTTGTTAGGAACTGCAGTGCTCCTTCCGAACGAAACTCGTTAGAATCAAGCAGAGGACTGTAACAACTCGCGATGGATCTCGAAAATAGCTCTCCTCGATGTAGGGCCGCATCGCGGGAGTAAATGCTAAATTCTATTTATATCGCAGCAACGAGATCGTCTTTGGGAGTATCTTTGAACGTGCGACTGATGCGAAGAACTGCGGCCCTGTATTTGCCTGGCCATGCTACGTTTCTTCGACCGTTGAACGAGATTGCACTTATGGTTGAACCTACACGTTCAATGCTTTTAAGTATCCTAAGACCTGATATGGTTGATTCGCTTGTAGAACGTATTTGCTCATCCTCTTTTAATACTTCTGTTTGTGGTTATCGATTCTCTTGCTTTACCTTTCATTTTCTTTACTTTCAAACTCCTCATGTTGGAGCTCTTGACTATCCTGTATTTTCTCTATTCATATTATCCAACTCATTTTACCCTCGTTGTGTTGTCATCTATTTTTCTAAAATTGTAAAACACATTACTAAATACTTCTTTTCATCGAATCTAAAGCGAAATTTATTACAAATTTTAATCAAGAATGACATAGTGTTGTTGTTATTGTTACTTTATTTATTTCTTATTTTTTATTTGTGAAAATTCAACGATGCGGAGCTATCATATAGTAGCACGTAGCGACACACAGGTGTTACGAATCGCATTAGGACGAAAGAACCGATCTAAAAATATCTCCGAAACTTTGATATCTGCGTAATGCGATGCACATTGTTTTCATTTTATTTTTTTCGATCTCGCGCGAATCGAGACGGTTTTTCCAAACATTTTAACTTTTTTATACATAAATATAAATAGATATATATTATAATATATATATATATATATATATATATATATATATCTAGTCGAGATACGATTTATTACATATTTTGTTAATAGACATAATATTCCAAAAATTTCTTAATATTAACTTTAATTCTTTCGTCACATCTCATACATGTTTTTAGATTGCTATTTTTCCATGTTTTTTATGATTTACAAAGAAAGAGAAAAAAAGAAAAAGCGAATAAGACATAGAGAAAGAGAGAAAAGGAAGAAGAAATAGAGTCCGTCGGTTCGAAAGCTTATGCCAATTTGCCAATTCCTTGGCGGTCTAAAATTAGCGCGTAGTTTGCGAGGAGCTAAATGTACGAGCGGAAGATCGAGGAGGGAAAAGGATAAGTTGCCGGCCAAACGAAGAGAGGATGAAAGAAAAGTGAGTGGGAGATGAATCTGTAGGAGAAGACATCATCGTGATGTATTACAGAGAAAGAAATGGTAAAACTTTTAGAAGAATAAAGATATTGGAAGGAAATATAAATTAAAAAGAAAAGAATAGCAAAAAATACTTGTAAATAAGGAGAAATTATAACAGATGAGCTAAAAACTCGAGATTTTGTCTATCGTAGTCCTATCTAATAAAATACTCTGATATTAATAACTTGGCTACGGTAACGTGAAGCCAAATGTTATAATAATCGTATGACCGTTGGATAATTATGTATCTTTGAAAACCTGACTACAACGAATATTGAAACCATGCGAGTTTTTTGTACTTTCTTCTTCATGTTTATCGTCGTAATAGTATGTGTTTGAAAGCTAATTTTTACATTTTTGATATTATTAAATGGGAAAACTTAGAACAAGATACAGATAAAACTCATTATATCAGTGTAAAAAAGGAACAAAAATCGTATATTCCTTTCCTAATGACTATGCTAATATACCATATTTACTACAGTCAATGAACGATCGATTGCATAATGTGTCCAATGTTACTAACATTAAAAAAAGAGAGAAAAGTTTTAATTACAATATCTATCATGCTCATATACATATGTATCACCTCATGCTCGTATAAGAACATTTAGCAAAAGAATTTCATGACAGAAGAAACGATCCGTGGATGTAAACGTAAAGAAAACCTTCTGGATAACTTTATATCCGTGTACTGTGATCGTTCTTTAATTTCATGATATCTTTCAAAGAGAAATTTCTTAACGTTCATCCTTGTTTTTTAATAAATAATCAAAAGGATTAGAACGTTGAATGCGAAGAATATAAAATTCCTAACAAACTTTTTGGTATATCAGTCTGTCGCATTTGGATTCGTATATGAAAATCCACGAAAAACGCCTTGATCCATCGAAGATAAAATTTGTTCAGGTATAGGCGTGAGTCGCGGTCTTTCAACTGTGAATGCCGTGTCAAAATATTTGGTATCCAAGGTATGTTCCAAAGCTGGTTTAAAGGGAGGTTCAAGCTGTCTCCTTTCTAACCGATCCCAAGGCAAAGACTATGCAAGAAGATTTATTTGCTATGTTATAAAAGCTAATATATGCAAGTTTGCTAAATTTAATTTTATGAATAACAAATTTTTTAATTTTCAACGTAAATATTAATTTAATTATTAAATATTTACCTGAAAAAAGGGATGTACTGCAATTTCGTGAGCAGGTGGCCTCTTTCCAGAATCTTTTTCTAGCAAAGTGACCAGCATATCTGTTGATTCTTGACTCAAGTATCGAGGTATGAAAGGTCTTTCATTGCAAATGCTCCAAAATAATTCGTCTTCGTCGCAACCAGAAAATGGTGATTGGCCTGTTAGCATTTCATACAACAAAACTCCGTATGACCACCAATCTACAGCTTGATTGTACTTTAATCCTTTTATAATCTACAGTAATTATATATTATTTGTAACTTGTACCAACGAAATTTATTTCGAAATTTCAGTATTGATATACGTACCTCAGGTGCCATATAATCTGGGGTGCCGCAGAAAGTGTCGGCAGTTCTATCCAGGAATATTTGTAATTTACACATACCGAAATCAGCGATCCTAATGTGTCCTTCAAAGTCTAAGAGCACATTATCGAGTTTAAGATCGCGATAAACGATACCCTTCTTATGTAAGAAATTCAAGCCAGACCAAATTTCAGCGGCATAGAAACGTGCACGAACTTCGGGAAATCGACCAGATTTTTGTATATGAAACATAAGATCTCCTCCGTTAAGATATTCCATGACGAAGAAGAGATGCGAATCTGTTTGAAAAGTGCAGAACAGATGACAGAGATATGGATGCCTTGTAGCCAACGTAAGAACTTTACGTTCAATCAATGTACACTCGACGTCGTCATCTTCGAGGACGACGTCCTTTTTCAGACACTTAACCGCATAAACGCACTCTGTGCCACGTAATTCTGCTAGTAATACTTTGCCGAAGCTACCTTTACCCAGGACCTACAGGAAAAGAGATAAACATTATTGATAAGGAATCATTTTAAAATTCTATGATTGAAATTTCATGATCGTCCTTTATATTCCACATTCCTTAAACTTCAAGTTCCTAGAATTTACACAGATATGAAAGTTATAAATAATGCGTTACGAGATGCTAAATCGGTACATCTATTTGCGTTTTAGTACAAAACCAACGGTGCTTTGAGAATTAAGACGATGAAAATTTTAGATGGATGTAAATCGCATGTATCGCGAATACTAAACAAACCAAGTTCCTGGCATTTGCGGTAGTTCTTCCAACATAAACTTGAGAGGATCGATTGTTCGCACTTAATTCCCTGGACTATTTCCTAACTATTCTTCGTGAATCAACCGATTCCTTCGATGTAAATACACGTGATTCAGATTAGTCTTCGAGTGGAAGTTTAGCAGACAGTGCCAAGGAACGCGTCTCGCATATCGACCCTCATATTTTCATCGCATCTGTTTGTAAAACTTATACGAATTGTAGATCGTTGTCATTGATATTCGTAAAAGTATCTTCGATTTGTTTAAATTCTGTATATCTATATTTTCTATCGGTATTATCATCTAATTGTTGTATGATATTGTACGCAATAAGAAATAAAAAAAAAAAAAAACAAGCAACGATATTAAACTATAAAGATAATATTCTAGTTTCACTCCTATATTAACTTTACGAGCCAATAATTCTTGCATTTCGCTACAGAAGCATTTCGAGGAACCTTGGCAAAGAATGACGTATTGCATTTACTTCTCCCACATGCCGAGGTAAATCTTTCTCTAGTCTGGTACCGCTTAGAGCACATCAGAGGTTCACGAAACTTTGTGTCAGGCAGACAGCAGGCAGATGCAACGTTCGATACAGTATAACGTTGCATTTTGCAATCGAGCCACAAATCGAAGCGCACTTCGGCTCGATTCGTGCTATTTACGACAGGGATAATGAGCGATCCTCATCTCTACAAAACTTACTTTGAGAAAGTTAAAATCCGTTACGGCGTACTTTTTGAATCTTGGCAGATTTATGGCCGGTGGTGTAATACGACCACTTGGAAAATGATCCGGCGTGTCCGAGTTTCTTTGGTTCTCTAACGATTGCGACGGAGCTGAAAACAAGCCGCTAATGAGCGATTCGTGATGCAATAATATATCGAATTTTAATTCAAACAATTAAAAATGCTGAAAATCCAAGTTATTTGTAGCAGTAAGTTAGTAGGTTAATAGCTTACACAGACTTTTCCATCGAGACAAGAATCGTTCTGAATCGTTAATACATTTGGTTATCAATAAATATTATGTGACCGTAAGAAAGTCACCCTCCGCAAAAATTGGTTTTAAGCGATTCGTCGTTTCCTAGTATAACAACAATACAAACATTTCTTGCGAGTGTCTACGAGAAAACGGATAATATCTATCAAGTCTTACGAGCCCTTCTAAATCCATACTCACCCTTTTTAAGAGCTTGCAAAGCTTCGGCAACGAGCTTTTGATTCAATCCACAAAGATTCCCTGTGAGCTTTTCACACTTTTTATGACAGGCCATATCGCAATCTGCACGAATTTTTCAATTTAAGCGTATAATGTTGTTGTCTTTTTTTTTTTTTTTTTAATTGATATAGAATGTGATATCTCTCTTTCTCGATGCACCTTTAACCGACTATGAGTAAGAAATATGACAAGTGTTCTCGCAAGATGAAATAAAAATTATCGTATAATTTTCCGCGTATGACATGTACATAGCAAATAAAATGTTTAGCTATCATGCGAGCATATATGAGAGCAATATAAGAATATGGGAAGGGACAAGCAACACATAGGGTCAAATTCAAACAAGGTATATAAATAAATAATAGAGATGATAGATAAATACTGGAAATTCTTGGCGAACCATCGAATCCAGAATCGTTGCTTCTCGTCGAAGCCATCCTCTTGTGCTCTGGATCGTCATCCAATTCGGTGCAGGTCGAAGCACTGCTACCATCGGTGCTACTGGTAGTAGCCGTACTGGCGGTACTTCCGGTACTATCGCTACTCACTGATGGTGTTCGCGACTGATGTCTCTTTCTTTTGATCTTTGCTCGTCTGACTTTGGAAAGATCCCTTGGCGTAGCCGTGAGTAAAGCAGATGGTGTAGTGTAAAACATTCTTATTAGATCGATCGGTCTCTGAGTAGGCGAGTTCTTAGGACTTAATCTTGACGACGAACTGCTTTCAGGAGGTTTCAAAGTGCTAGTTGCTTCTTGACGAGACTTTGATATCGTCTCGTTGCGTGATCCTTTGCTATCTTTTTGTTCGTTCTTGTTCTCTTCGCTACTGATCTCTTTCGAGCTCGATTTCCTTTTCTTAACAATCTTTTTCTTTTTCTTCGAGGATTCCGGACTAGCTTGTTGACTATCGTTGGGTGTCGCTACAAGACTGGCCTCGTTGGAAGAAGCAGGTGTCATAGTTTTCTCATGATCATCGGCATTAGAAAGATTATCTTGATTGCTCCACTTTGAGATCAGTGCGATGGGCGAATTGGTCCATTCGTTGGTAGGTGTGCTAGGACTCTCTTCTTCTTCGTCTATCTCCTGTATTTGAGATTCGCTAATTGGTGACGCTTCAACGATATTTATCAAGGGTACTGCGGTAAAAGGTACCTCACTGATGGGTGTAGAAAATTCAGATTGAGATTGAGTTGGCGTAGAAGGTGATGATACTACTGAAGATGGAGTCTTATCCGAGGATTCGGTTTGTTTAATCGGAGGATTTTTTCTCTTCACGGTCGAGGACACATCCTTCGATGAAGATGGTATTGAGATCACAAGATCCGCTTTCTTACGTATTTTCTTTTTTTCCCCCGTTATCGTTTCCTTATTCTCCTTTTCAGCTTCAGGAGATGTAACTTTCTCTTTGTTCTTGATAAGCTTGCTCTCACTGAAGGGACTTTTTGCGATCGTTCCTCGCTGTTGCTTTTCTGGAAAACTCGTTGCCGTCGTCATCGTTGTCGTCGTCGTTGTCGTTGTCATCGTTGCCATCGCTGTCGCCGTCATCGTCGTCGTCGTCGTCATTGTCGTCGTCGTCGTGATATTACTGGACAAGTATGTTGGAGTGCTGGGTGCAACGCTTATTTTAAGATCACTTCCTTTTTCCTTATCGTCTGGTTGCTTTTTTATCGACGACGATAAGGATGACGACGACGACGACGACGATGACGAAGAAATAGATTCCACTTTGGAATCATCGATAGAATGCATTTGTTTCGGTTCGTTACTTTTGATTTCGCTCCAAAAGTCTATTGATTCCGTGGATTCGCTCTTCAATAAATCTACCATCTTTTCGTTAATCGGAGTGTTAATTATCTCCATCCCGTTAATCGATTTGTCATTCACATCCATGAGAGATTTCGCGGGAATAGATTCTGCACTTTGTTTTACTACCAACGACGGTCCTTTACGCAAGACGGTGTTCTGGAACGCAGCATCAGTTTTGTTGGTGTACGTTGAATTCGTTGGCATGTTCCGCGATAAAACGGTCGCCGTGCCGTCGACCTCTTTCGTATTTCCCCCCGCCATCATGGATTTCAACGAGCTCATGTTCTTCGATGTACTCGCGTCTCTAGTCTCTCTTAGATCGTCCTTCGTAATATTCGAGGAGTCCTTATTCTTCGCATTTAATTTTGTTGCACGAACGTCACCGTCCTTGGACTTGGCTATCACCGAATCAATTGCGTTCGATTTTGTACCGGTCACGTTCTCCACATCGATTCTCTTCCCACGAGGAATCCTCTTCAAGGTTTCCTCTTTATTTATTGTATTTTCCGCTAATGACGCAGCTGTGTCCTCGAAATTCTCAATTTTTGGTGGATTTGCCAGGTACGCTGCCACTCGTAACGAAAGCTCTGGCGCTTCTACGGCATTATTTTCATCCGTATTAATTTTAGACGGTTTTGGCAGGCACGAAGCGTTCGGTGTAAGCACCAACGACACCGCGGCGCTGTTTTCACCCGTATCATTACAGATAGGAATCCCTCTATTCTTCATCGATATATCGCTTTCAATTATTCCTAATTTGTTCTTCGTATCACCGATAGCCAACAAGTCAACATTGTTTTTCGTCTTTTCTTCTTTTTTATTATCGACCTCTTTATGAGCTAATTTACTTTCGTCGGTTTTCTCAACGATTCGTTTACCCTTGACATCATTTATTTTCTGTTTCAATGTTTCCGAGCTTTTATCCATTGCTGTTATCGATTCCTTTTTTTCTGAATTATCTACGCTAATCGTTTTAACTTCGGCATTATTATCCATCAATACCGTATCTCTTCCATTTTTTTTCACAATGTCGTCTTTAGGTTTTGACAGATTCGCGTTATCGATAATTGCCTTTCCTATTTTTTTATTTTTTTCAACTTTCGTTTCGTTGGATACGACTTTCTCTTTCGCGTCTTTGATAAATTTCGATGATTTTTCGAATGGAACGTCTTCGTTAGTCTCGTTACCGATTTCTAAGACTTTCTGCAAAGTGTCTCTAACTCGAAGCTTCAATAAATCTTTCTTCGTAAGAGCATCTACACCGTTAGACATTTTTTGTAGAGTAGAAACGTTGGTATCCTTAACGTTCACCTTTTTCTTTTCTTTATCGTTCGTTTTTAAAGTAAGATATACACTGTTTCTTGACGAATCTTTGATATAGGGTTTACGAACTGGCAATACGATCTTAGTTTCGATTTCTTCAAGGATGCCATTTTCCGGTACCGAGGCAACGTCCGCAATCTGCTTAACATTAGCCAAAGCTTTTTTAGGAACAGGAATCCTAATGCTTTCTCTGAATTGTTCAATGCTTTCCTTTTTCTCCATATTTTCTGAAGTTGCGTTAACCCAAATTGTGGAAAAGTCACCAACGCTGTTAGATGCTTCGATTTTGTAAACGGATTTATTTTCAGATTTATTTTCATCCTGACTTTCATCTTTTTTCGCATCTTCTATGTTACACGTTTCGTTGGAAGAGGTACTCGATTGTCTTACTTCAAGCGCATCTTCTTTTTTTTCCTTCTCATCGGTAGGAGATGCTTTTTCCATCATTTTTTTCTTCTTCTTTATCTTTTTAAACGTTTTCTTCATCTTCGATACCGTTTCGTTTTCATCATCTTCAGCCTCTACAGATTCCTCGCTGTCTCCAAAGAAAGACGAGATCGGTCTGGAACCTCTAATAATACCTTTTCTAATCAAAGTACCTCTTCTAACTTCATCCTCAATTTCAGCTTGCTCCTCAGCTACCAAACTATCCAAAACCTTCGCTTGGACCTGAGCGTAAGCAACTTCTCGTTGGATTTGTTTCGCATCGAGTTGAATATCGGCTGATGATCTTCTCCTCGTCATCCTTCGCGTTATTCTTCCTTGCATCGACTGCAAGTCCTGCATATTGTTTTCTCGATCGAGACTCACCTGATGATAAACGCGCGTTCGAGATTCCTCATCTTCAAGTCCTTTCTTATCCTTTATTAAGAATTTTTCCACTAGCAGTTCGCCTACGCTCTTTTCGTGCTTCTCATTGTGCTCTCGCAACGCCGGATTATCTTTCAACGCTTGCGATCTTATCTTTATCGTTGGCCTGTCTCGGCGAAGTCGATTATCTCTTTGCCGATTTTCATCCCTCGATGACAGAGTTCTTGGTGTCGATACATCAATATCGGCAGTATCAATCACTCGTCTAACGCGAGTAGTTACCGTGCTGACAGGTGAATAACGTCGTAGATTGCTTAACGATGATTCCGTGATCGTTGATAGATGTGGTGCAAATCTTGCAGACAGTGGATTGTGGAAACTTCTGTATGAGGTTATTAATTACCGTTATTCTAAGCAACATTGTTTTTAAGTATAATAAAAAATATAAACGTAGAAATAGGAGTATGTATTACCGATCTCCGTTTCTTTATACTGTTATGATACTCTAACTAATATTATATATGTATTTACGCAGGTAAATGAACGATCATTTAATTATGCCTTGTTTTATTTGTATTTACAATAATTAATCATAATTTGTAAAGAAATATAAATTAAACGTGGCACGTTTATATAAAAACAAAAAACCCGTTTGTTACTTTATGTATTTACGGAAACCGACTTGAAAATTTCCAGTCCCTCGATAGGCGATTAAAAATAAGCTTAAAATACATTTCTTATATAAATTTTGTTTTATTTCATGATAATAGGAACGTGAAACAGGAACAATAGGATAGTACAAATTGGATCGTTCACATGTGACTGCCAAGTATCGATTGACGAGCCCTTCGATCGGCCGTGTACACTACTCAATGCCAAATGTTTATTTTTATACCACGTTACGTTATAGGACGACAACGTTTCACGAACACTTGTTGGGTACACGTGAAGTACAAAAACTTCCGATTTGGCACACTACCATCGATACGATGTCTATCAATTAATGAATCGATTGAAGCAGTGCTATTAAATAACGACAAATGACTTACGAAACGCCATGTAGTACGTTTGCTTATCTTGTACGCATATGCAAAATATATAAATCGATTGAGCCGATTCATAAACTTCAATAGTATATACAAAATGTGATTTTATAAAAAATATCGATATAAATATATCTACTGTATTAAACATTCAACACTAAATCCAATATTTCAATATGTTCATAGAAAATCTCTGAAAAGAAAAAAAAGAATTTCTGAAATAAAACACAAAATTAGCAAACGTAAACGTAGCTTGTTCACGAAAAAAACTCCGTTGAACGTCATACTGAGTCTAAGAAAAACAGTGGCTTGCAACCAAAAAATACAGCAAAAATAAAACGCACGGAGAAGAATGTGAGAAACTCAAAAAAAAGGCGTGATCAAAGAGAGTCATTTTGTAGAAAAAAAAGAAAAAATCAAAAAATAGAAAAAATCGAAATGAATATCCTTGTATATCTCCACAATCTATTTTTTTATTATTCGATAGATGTCAGGAGTTAAATGTTAGAGTATGTCACATTCATGTAACATAGAATGAGATGAAGAAAAGTAAAAAAGAGATCTTTCTCTTACGCTTACCGTGGTATTCCAGTCATAAGAGAACTATGATTAGCAAACGCTCCTCCATAATAATAAGGCGTACTGTCGCCGTAGTACGGCATCTTGACCACGTCTTTCTAACAACGTACGTTACTAATTCGAATTTGTGATATTTTAACTTTACAAATGAAAAGAGAAAAATCACGAGGACAAAGAACGAGGAACGAACGAAGAAAGAGCCGGTTCAAGAGAAGACTGAACGCGTTGTGCGCGGCTCTCGCCGGCTCAGGTGTACGATGAAGCGTTCTCACGGCTCGCGATGCCAAGACCGACTGAGTTTAAAGCAGCGACCCAGTGTAATAATAGATTCCTAGTATGAGCCTTCCTACAGTCTAACTATATTACCTAGACTCCAACAACTCGTATATACAAATACTACTATCACTAATAATTACAACTCTGGAATATAATGATGTTTATATATACTCGTACGCACGTGCGCCCTTATATATTTTTTATTAATAATTTTCTAAATAATTAGAATCAAACGAAGACGCATATACATGAATGATTTTACATAAAATGATAAGATAGTGAAATTTATACAAAATCTCATGTTACATATGCTTCAGAGTAAATTTCTAATCATATTAACGGATTTTTTTGCTAGTACGAAACGTTATGTTACTTTCTTCTTCGTGTTTACTTTATTTTATATATTATACGCCGCTTATATAGATATAGTTATATTCGATATTACAAGTCATTTATTTTATATATATGATTTCAAAATCATATTCTTACACATATAAGTAAAAAAAGGTGCATCGAGATTTTGACAAAATGAAATATTCATTTTTTATTATACTTACCATCGCATCTTAATCCTTGACGAAATAGACCATATAGCATGGAACCACAATGATCGCAAAATGTTGGAGACATAAAAGTATGGGGTCGAAATCTATGAGGAACGTCCACTTTAAAACGTTCCCTCAAGTACTATCATTAAAAGAAATACAAAATTGTCATATTTTACGATCGTTTGAAAAAATATTAAAATATTCCAATGTCTAGTTCCTCTGAAATATAAATGTTAAAAAAATGAGATTCCGCTAATATTTCATACTTACTATCGTGTTTTCTGATTCTCTCCCACTTTCCGGGCATTTTGTTAACAACTTGTCATGACATCTCTTGTGTACCGCAGTTTGGCAAGCTAGAATACAATGAAACAATAATAAAAATGACCTAAGAAAGCGCGGAGCGACGAAAATAAAGTAAAGCGTAAAATTTACCTTGGCATTGGTAGCCCTGCTTTCCGAAACCCCTAAGAAAAAAAATGAAAAATAAATAAATATATTATAATTTTTGTATGTAACGAGAATTGGTTTAAACCAATTGATATTTCGGTAAGGTATGTATAACGTGAAAATGTATTTTTAGACGAACTTTTGACTCGTATGAAAGAATTTCGTTTACAAAATAATAATTTTGTTAAAGAAAGAATTTCAACATACATTTTGCAACAATAAATTTCAATTCACCGAAACTGTTTAACTGTACTGTATATGCAGATGATTTTAATATATATATATAAAATATAAAGTAAACTTACCAAAGGAAATCCTTACAAAAGGCACAAAATGTTGGCTGTCTAAAAAACTTAGCAACTAATCTATGACCTCGTACAATATGCACTTTGTTGTGTTTGACAGCACCTCTTCTTCCCGTTATCGCGCGGCCTACGTTAGTCTCTGGTAGCGCTATCTGCGATGTAGCAATGAAATCCCTTCGTGGTACCCTTGTTCTATACACATAAGTTCTAGGAGTTGATGTTGTTGCTGGTAAATCCTCAAGTTTCACAGGAACCGGTACTCTCGTTCTAAAATAATATTTCAAATGCATTCAACGTATTTCTTAACGATACATTTAAAATTAAATCGAGTCAGTTGTGGATCGATTGGGAAAAAAATCATTTCATCTCAAGTGCCTCACCTGTACGCGTATCCTTCGACTGCAAGTCGTGGTTTAGGAGTCTTGTGTTCCAAAGAAGTTCTCTTTCCAAATCTTCCTCCTGCGCTACAGCCACTACCACCACCACTACCACTACCACCACCGCTAGCGTTACCACCACTACCACTAATCTCACCGTCACCGCCACCGCCACCGCCAGCATTCCTTCTTCTCGCGTGACAACCACCACGTGTGAACATCATAGTTCATAAATTTACCTTCTATAGTAAATATAAATTTAACTCGTTGTCTCACAACTTCCACATTGATTTCACAATTCCTATATAACGTTTTACATCCGAATCAATTTCAAAACGATAATTTAATCGATCAATTTCAATATTCTCTTATTCGCCAAAGACGTTAAATTTTTTTAATAAGATATATTCGTTCAAAACTTTTAAATAATAATACATAAAGAAAAAGAGATTGAAAGAAAGAAAAATAAGAATATAACCCTATTGAACTCGTTTCTTTTCACGTTTATCAAGCAAATTAATGTGAATGATAAACTTTCGGGCAATTTTCTATCATTGGATACATATTTCAGATTGTTTCTGTAGCTAAGCCATGCGAATCTGCCATGGAATTACTTCGAATTGTCGATTCATGTTTTCCTTTTTTCTTCTACCTTTTAATTGTATTGTTTGAGCCTTTCTTTCAAATTATCTATTTCTCATCTTCCGACATAAATATATAATATGTAAACGAAGAAACTCGTATTTACACAACATACTCGCATCACTCGATAATTTGTCCTTCGCGTGAACTCGTCGTTACAATATTTACTCACCAAAATAAAGACATTATTTTCGCACTATCGTTTGATCGACATTCTGCGTTCGACAGCTCATCATGCGCGTCGCGTGGTAATCGCGTCGCGCCGATCCAGGATCGAGAACGTTCAACGAAGGATCATTCCAACGTAGAAATTGTTATATCGATGTAAATGACTATTCGAATTAATTAGGTTGTAAGAGATATCAAAAACGAAGACCACATGTAAGTATTGATTGTTGCAGGAACTGAATTTTGACGCTTAAAGCTTTGTAGGTTCCCACGAAACTCAGGATTTCTATAAATATCGGCGCCTTGAATACCGCCCGCCATAACGTCCACTCTCTAGCGCTATCTGTATTACTCGCTACCCGAGATAATTGACTAACCTCAAACGCGGGAGATTCAAAAATATTTGAAGTTTATAGAATTTGAGCAAATACCCGGAAATGAAGTAAATTTTACAATTGTTAACCATATTACAAGATATGCGTTTATAAGTAAATTCAAGCATGGATATCAATAGGTAAGTAGTAAATTTTATTACTCGTTGTGAAATTATTTGAGAATTGTCGTTCATAATCGAAGAGGACAGCAATGCGTTCTTCGTTTGTCTCCATGCAGAGACAAGTTAAAAGTTACAAAAGCCAAAAACGTAAAACTTTTTCTTTTAGTGTTAATACTGCTCCTTTTGCTTGTTTCGCTAATAGCACTTCTTTTAAAACATATAGAATATATGAAAGATACACACGAATCTGTCTTTTACCGCCCGATTAAGATTTTATTTACATTTAAGATAAAATAGGTACTATAACTGTAATAAGAATACATTACTATCCGTACAATCTTTCAATGAATTATCTTACGATCACACTCGTATGTTACATAATAGAGTATAATTACTAATTATACATCTTATTATCAAAAAAAAAAGTAATTTTTTGTACGAACACACAATTTCTTTACGTTTATGTGTATCTGAATAAAAAGTAAAAGAAAAATGAATTACATAGTTTTATAGTACACATTTTATGAACTATGTATAATTTATATTAACTATTTCAAATGTCTAACTCCGTAACTGACACACATTTCAAGCTATCCTCAAATTCCGCATAAAAGAATATTAATTGGGAATGATCGTACGTACAGACTTCTTATTAGTGACAAAAAATAAATTGAAGAATTCATAAAAAATGCAACACAGCTTTCGTTTACAAATAGCTGTGCGATATATCGACAAGTGCGCATCTTCCAATGGAAGGCACGAATCGTAGCTTTTAACACGCGTGCTGCATAGGACCTAACGTTTCAATGAATTTGAGCCTTTTTACCCGTTAGTGATATCTGCTTTTTACAAGTTAGTTGTATAGGGGTAACACTTTATTGGTACAATCGATCAACCGTCAGTGTTGTTCAGTCGCTAATTTTTTAGGTTGCCGTTCCTGAGCACGCTTAATTCTTTGTAGCAATAAATTGTATAATTGTTCAATTTCTTTGGGTACTGCTTGAACAATAAAAATTCTTATATCTCCATGCACATCCATCGCAGTAAGTCTCAAGGATTTTGGCGATGCTCGTTCTGCAGTCATACCAGGCCAAACTTTTGTATTGAGAATCAATCGTTGCGTCCCAGCCGTACGTCCTACCAAGCGCGATTCCTCATCTCTATCATTTAATCGAAGAGTTCCTCTGCCTCTTTCTTGCCAGCTACTGGAAGCCTAAAATAGATAAGGAAAATCCTTACTAGTATTATTTTTAATAATTGTTTATATAATTATTATGACATAATCAATTTATTCATTAGTATTAACGTTTTATTTACTTGAATTTCATAATATGGTATATACCTTATCAAATGCGAAGAGTTTACAATTGATCTGAAGAACATTTGTTTCTCCTTCTTCTCCAGTTAATAATGTTACTTGGCTATATTTTCTCTTATTTGCTCGACTTGCCTCTTCAAGTTCTTGTGCTGCTTGTGTTAACGTCAAGCCTGGCCGACTAGCTGAACGACAAATAGCTGCTGCATTTGAGAAAAGTAATTCTGAAGATCCATTTTCATTAGTTTCCTCTTTCTTAGTTTCTTCTTTTTCTAAACTATCAGAATCTTCTATATTACTGGGAACAGTTACTCTTTCTTTCAGGTTCTGACCAAATATGAAACTAGGCTCTGAGGCACTAGGTTCCACTGTATTATTTACATTGCTTTCATTATCTTTTGTGTTTCCACATAACGGTAAAAATTTTGGTACTATTTCTTCTGCTTGCTTTTCTTCAGTTTTACATTCCTTTGTTTCATTTGTATCATTTTGAGTAGTTGAATTATTATCATTCTCTATAGATTCATCAGTTAACTTTGTAAATGGATTATTAAGTTTTGGAGATTGCAATACAGTTTTATTTGTAGATGTATTGTTCGCAATTGCACCTAACTGCGAAGGCCTCAATATTGTAGATCTTGGCTTATTAGAGAATTCATTGACTCCAAATGAATTGCCAAATTTTGAAGCTGTTAAAACAGGACCTAGAGACATGTGACATGCACCCATATGCATATATATACAACATTCGTGTATATATATTTTGTATTATATATATATACATATGGAGGTACAAGAAATACTTAAACTTTTCTAGAATAATTATTTATATATTTTATATAGAAAGAATTAAAAATGAATACTAAATCTAATGTAACCCGCTAATAAAAATGATATTTTATATATCAAATACAACTAAGATATTAATATATATATATATATATATATATATATATATATATATAAACAGTAATATTCTAATTTTACTTTGAGTTCAAATTGAATTTTACTTCTTATTTTCAATATTATGTTTTCAACTTACAGTGTATTTTAACAGTAGATTTGGTGGACACAGATTCCTCTGTATTATTTTCTACAGACTGACCTTCCATATCTTCTGCAACAGTTCAAAGAAAGCAGAAACTATATGCTATTAGACAATGTAATTATTTAATTGTGAGAACTTCAATTTGTATACAATCTTTATATATAAACTTTTCAAAAAATTTGTAATTATGGAGTCAATTAAGACAAAGCTATTCGGTTTACATTATAAAATTTTTATATAATTATTTTATGAAGTACAAACCAATCTACTTAAAATAATTAATATTATTTAATATTATATTCTTTTTTAAACTTGCAGAGTTAATACGGATTACTAAAACAATTATTAAAAAGAAATTTACCACTAAGCTGCCAAGTATTACTTTAAACGTAATTACAATAGAGAATATAGTAACTTCGAAAAGTTTTTTCACTACATCAATTTATAGACACAATATATCACACTACTGAAATATTTAATATAATCATATACATAGACTGCATAGTATAAACTTAATATCAAACGTAAAGTTCCAACGCAACCTCACACTCCGCCATTTTTCACATACAAATGGGAAAGTATATTGATGGGGCCATCTATATATATATGGGCGAATTTTAATTTAAAAGATGTTTCCAACAATTCAACTATTCTGTAAAATGTGATTATAATTGAATATAATCGTAACGATTACTACTAAAAAATATATTATGCAAATTCTAAATATGAATTATACAAGTTATTCGATCCATCTGAATATTACATTAAATCGAAAATAAATATGAACTTATCAAAAGATAGGTATGAATATATAAAAATTTTAAAAATATTTTACAAAATTACATACATAATTTTACATTTCAGATATAATATTTACACATTTAAATTAATTTCAATAAAAATTATAATATTACTCATACCTATAAGTTACCACTGCGTATCTTTAAGTATATCAGAATTATTATTGGTTTACGATTTGATCATTACAAAATTGGACCAATCAAAATTAAGATTTAAAACTATTGGGCAAATAAAATTATTGCCTTAGATTTGTCCTTAAATTAAACATTATTCTGTACAATAATTTTATTTTATACAAAATTATCGCTAATTAAATATGTCACTAATTTTTAAATTCTATAAAACAATATTCATATGATCGTTACTTAATTTTTGTTAAATGAAGAACTAATATATATATTAACTTTTATTAAAAATTTGATTTATATTTCATCAAAAATGTTTTACGATCACGTTTTTAACAAATGCAATTTGAACAATTTTTATTAATAAAAATCAATTTTATACTTGATATAAATACTTCAAAAGAAAAAAAAAATGACAAAAATTAAAATATAGGGAATTTAACTAGGAATTATATGAGGTAAGAAGATAAAATATAAATACGAATAAAAGCAAAGAGACATTAAGAAAAGAAACAAAAATAATATAAAAAGTAAAAAGATCTTAATTATATGATTGATTTCGTTTGTTTTTTGCTTCAAAATACCTGTGTTATGTGATATAGCTTGATTTTTGTGCATAAACTATTAACCATCGATACTTTAGATTTATCTTATTGAGAGTTTCGACAAGAGTTGACACAGGAGTCGCTGATAGTCTTGTAAACGGAAATCATCGGAAAGCATCCAACATATGGTACCGCAAGCACGATAAGAGGTAGTATTTCTCCTAAGTCGATTCTTTTAGATTGAAGAGAAAGTAAAAGAGTGCAGCAATTCAACTGGAAATTTTGGATACGAGTTAAAAATCATGTCGCATCAAACGGGTATAAAAGGTAATTAAAAACAAAGATTTAAATAACGTACGATATTTCAAAGAAGTTAGAATTTTATAGTTTATAATTGTTTAACCTTAGATTTATAGTTTAATAAATATATTCTAGAATCGTTATTTCTTTATAGCAAACGATGCCTTGAAAAAAATTTTTTCTAAATGCAGAGATGGAAAAATACGTGTATTAAAAGTGTCTATAGAAAACGGTATGTGTATGTTATTTCGTACATTTTTACTAATAGTTTCTTATTTAATTTATAATATATTAGATATGTTTGTGATATTTTATTTATCTTTTCTAAGTATTGTGATAAAAGTCATTAATTCGTGGTATGAAATTTGATATGTAATATGAATGATCTAAGGTGGAAAGTTATATATTGAACATAGATATTACTTTTGACATGCTTTGTACTGATCATAATTAATATTATTTTATAGAAGAATTAGTTCCTGCAACTTTTAATAAGCCTGCAAACAAATGGCATGATGATTATGATAAAATGATTAAGCCTTTAATTCTTGAAAATCAACCTGCATATATTCTTTATCGGCTTGATACAAAATCTGCAGATTCTGGTTATGATTGGTTGTTTATATCTTGGTCACCTGACACAGCTCCAGTAAGACAAAAAATGTTATATGCATCTACAAAAGCTACTTTGAAACAAGAATTTGGTACCTCATGTATCAAAGAAGAATTACATGGAACTGTTCCTGAAGACATTACATTAGAAGGTTATCATAAACATAAAAAGAATAATGCAGCTCCAGCTCCTTTAACTACAGCAGAAGAAGAATTAGCAGAATTAAAAAAGACTACTATTAATACTGACTACAGCGTTGAAACAAGGCATCAAACATTGAGTGGTGTTGCGTTTCCTGTTACGGATGAAGCTAAAAAAATAATTACAGAATTTGGTAAAGGCATGTATGAATATGTTCAATTAAAAATTGATATAGAGGAAGAAAAAATCCATTTAGTCACAGCTTGTGATGTTTCATTGGATAAATTACCTACCAAAGTTCCATCTGATTCAGCCAGATACCATCTTTATAATTTCAAACATACAAATGAAGGAGATTATATGGAATGCATAGGTTAGTTCTATCCATTCATGAATGAATTCATAAATGCATTAGATTATGAAGAAATATTTACAAAATTAAAATTAATATATTTTTAGTCTTCATATATAGTATGCCAGGATATAGTTGCAGTATCAAAGAAAGGATGTTGTATTCTTCCTGTAAAGCTCCATTACTTGACCTTATTCAATCTCTAGGGGTGAATATAACAAAAAAGGTTAGTAATTAAAAATATTATTTAATATACTTATGGTATTCTGACAATTTCTGTTAATGTTATTTTATATTTTCTACTTTTATTTTTTTTATAGAATGTTAAAAATAATAAAATCATATACATTTTGATACAAGAGATATTCAGAATACCATGTTTTTTTATATATAAAATAATCTTATTTTAATAATTCATAAAAAACAAATATGGCATAACAGTTGTGTATTTTTTAAGAAGAAAATGTTATTGTACTATGTATGTTAATTAAAAATAAGACAATTGTAAAGTGGTTACAATTTGTATAAAATAATAATGAAGATGATTATAAAAAGGATAGTACAACATGATAAATGGAATAAAATAATTTTAAACAAATATGATTGGTACTAGTTGGAAGTAAATAGTGGCGAGGAGTTGGCAGATATGTTGGAAGATCCTCCAACCATAAAAGAAACAACTACAATAACACCTGCAACTCCGTCAACACCTTGTGCGCCTACTCAATCCATGCCAGAGAAAAAGTCAAAGCAGAAGAGATCGTGTGTCTTAAGTTAACTGATTTATAGGGCCTTTTGCTTGCCAATTGTTTATATGCTTTACATAACCAGAAATGATTGTGATGCTCAGAGCATAACAGTTTCGTTTATAAATTCTGAATTTGTGATAGCATAACATTGACGTTGAATACATTATTAAAATTATATAATATAATACAAATTCAGTATGTCATAGTGAATTATAAGATCATATATATTCTACATATTTGGAGAAGTTTTATGATTTAATGGTGTTTATCAACGTTTAATATTACTTGATCATCGTGATATATATAATTATATAAGAAAACAGAGTAGACTAAACTATGTATTTTTCTAAATTTTAAAAGGATATTATTGTATCAATACTCGTCAAAATTATATAATAAGTATGACTACTCCAGTGATGGGAGTGAAGTTAGTGAATTGTTTTTAATTCACAATGAAAACTTCAATGAATGGAATTTTTTTAAATGAAGTAAGAGCAATGTTTTTAGATGAAATGAAAAATGAAAATGATGTGATGGTAAAAACGTGTATATATATATATTGTATTGAGATATGAATAGTATCAGTCTATGATGGCTTAATAGTTCTCATTTTAGCAGAACTTCCAAAACTTATCCATCATAAAAAATTTAAATGATATTTAAGAAATATTTAGATTGCATAATTATTATTTTGCTCTTGTTAAACATGTACAAGACTGTACATTAATATCCCATCACTAGGAGAATCAATGACGAAAAAATTTCATAACGTAAAATTCTTGTTGACTTATAAAAGGTGTATGAATTATCATTCATTTAATATTACATTATATATTTACATATGACTGCTTAATGTGGTTTAATGTTATTGAAAGTTAAGCCTTCAATGAAATATTCAAATATTTTATAATTAATATTAACAATTCAAACACTTCGAGATTTAAGGAAGTATAATTGTTTCATGAAACAAAAAATTGCAATGTAATATCAAAAGTATTGGTATAAGATATTAATTTAATGCAATAAGACATTGCACTTTATAGTTCCTTTAATAGTGATTTTATTTTTATGTTCTATATACTGTATACATTACTACTTCATATTCCTAGAAAATGTGGAATTCCAACACATCAAGTCTTAATTTGTTCCTAGTCCTAAAAATGGTGATACGCGTGTGTGTGTATGTGTATGTATGTATGTATATATATGTATATACACATGCAGATATATAAGTCTTATTTTATTATTATAAATTTAATTTTTATGAATTGAATTTTAAGGCTTGGCTTTCAAATTCATTAAAACTTTCATATAGGTCTTAGTAAAATATGTTATCATGATTTTTGTAAATGTTTTTGGTAATCTATATATCATATATGGTTATAAGAGAGTTAGAGAGTAAATTCCAATTGCTCTTGTTAGCAGATTACTGCTCATCTAATTTCTCTGTGTCTTTTGAGCATAGTAATAGTAAAGTGACAGCTTCATAAATCAATGACATATACTGTGAATACGATTTCTTTACAAATGATCACATATAATGTTAGCATATATTATACGCTCTACTATTTCTAAACGACACAGAATATTAAATTCCATAAATACATGTAATTAATAAGACTGATATTAGCATGTCCCACCAGCTGTGTTGCTGAAATTAATATTAGCTATTATTTTTTCAATTTTGTTTTTAAAGTCAAATATACATATATTGCCTATTTAGGCAATCAATTCAATTTTGATAGTTATAGATCTGTTATAAACATAAAACGTACAAACTGCAATTATGCACCTATAAAATAAAATATGCACAATGTATTTTTATTATCTAGACTACAAAAAATTTAAATAAAACACATAATATTTTTTTGTATCCATTTATAGAATTAGTTTTATTAAAATAAAATGGATACATGATTCTTTTTTTATATATATCATTATAACATGAGCCTATCATTAATACTTACTATAAATCTGCAATGATTACAATTTTTATTCAGCATATGTATATGCTAATGAATATTTTGTCATTTAGCTCAAAGACGATTAAATTGGTATTTTATATTATATTAGTATGTAGTCAAATATATAAAAATTTGATATATATGATATTTTTAGGAATTTCCGAATGTTATAAATACATGATGTACAGCTGGTGTGACTGTAATTTCATAGGCAGCTACAAAATATTCAAGAGTCATTCTATTTTTTGTGATCTGTATTTTTTTATCTCTTGTAGCTTTTTATAAACATCTTAACAATTTTCGTCCAAGGTATAAGTAAATGGCTATAACAATTTGGCCAAATTTTCGTGTTCATAGTTAAATGAGTGAGTCAAATTCTTTAACTTTCCTTTTGTTTTAGTGATATTACAATAGTATGAAAAATTTCACAGCATATTTAAATTATATACGAAAGATAATAAGAAAAATTTATATTTAATTTTTTAAATATAATACAATTGATATTTATTGAAAAATAAAAATTGAATTTAAATCATAGATATATAAAATAAATAATAATCATATGCTGTGCCATTTGCATTCCAGAGGATATTAAAAAAGAATTTGGCTCATATTTTAATTTTACAAAATTTATAGTTAGTAAATCTATACTTGTATAAGCCTCTGAACAGGTGATATGTATATTTTATTTTAGATCTTTATACAATGCGCACTTTTGCCTGGATATATAATTTTATTGACATTACTATATACCAGGCCTATTCTGTAAGTTTTTAATATTATTATTTTTTAATTATTTCACACACATTATATCTATAGGTTCTTCATAATAGAATAGACTATATATCTTGCCAATATTACATATGGTATAGAAATAAAGTAACATGCAATATAAATCTACAGTTTAATATTTCAATTTTTTTCCAAATATATATACTATACTGGATTTCTAACAACCACAACCCGATGCACCTTCAAACTGGTATGTAATTAGTATTATTAAAATTTGAAGACTCGCGTATATAATCCTCTTACAGAATAGGCCAAGTTTATACTCTTTAAAAATTTTGATTATATCATATAATGGATGTATTTTTTTTTGTTATGACTTTATACAATAATATTATTTTTAAATGTTACTTATGTAGCTTGAAATAGATGATGGAAAGGAACTAACTGAAGGATTTTTGCAAGAGGAATTACATCCAAAAGTCAATTTACATCGGCCAAAATTTGCCAAACCAAAGGGACCACCAAACAGAGGTGCCAAACGTATAACCAAGGTACAGGAATTAGGTACCTTAGATCAAGACACTTGAATAAATCAATAACACACTTATTTGTATTATATATAAGCAGGGTCATAGTATGATAGCAATTACAAATATAAGATTGTATTAGTATTAAAACAAGTATTTACAAATATTGGACAATGTATAGAAATATGAAGAAAAATGCCTATAAGTATCATATTCATCTATATTTTATCAAGCAAAAAAAAATTTCCTTGTAGTTCTTTCATATCTTATCAAATCAAGCCTATTCTGTAAGTTGTGAAGGTCGATGAATTAAACTGCTTATTTATTTATTTCAAAATCATGTAATGTTATTGTATTGAATATGATTTTATTATTGAATTAATGATTATATCTCATAACAAATTTTTAAAAAATAATACAATTTGTTGAATATATAAAATTTATATATAATACCAATGTATTACATGTGACATGTAAACTGGTTGATACGTTTTTGCTCTTAAAGAAATATGAATTTACTTAACAGTATGTTTATTTTATCAAGTATTAAATAAAAACAAAGATTCACCATGATCAATTATGATTTATTCAATTCGTTATTACTCTATATATTATAGAGTTGAATATTTTGTATATACTGCAATAGTATATTTAAATTCTAAATGATGATTGATGTATGACAATTTAAAAACATTGTTACATTATATTTACATAATATATCTATATATAATTTTTGTTCATTTAATTCTTGGTTTTTTCTTCTATTTTGGATAATTCTCTTTGTATATTTTTATTTTCTTCGTATAATAACTTTGATTCTCCATATTCCTCTTCTAAATGTTTGCCTACTGCTGTTTTAAATACTCTTTAATACAAACATAATGTAATAAATATTCATATGAATCAGCATGATATCATTATAAATTATTGGATTAATAGGTAATTTAATATTTAAATATTAATATTCAAACAAAGTTATAGTGTAAATTGTGATATTAAATACTTACTTATCTCTTTTATAAGACCAGTAACTTTGTATATTCTGAAAATCTTCTAATGTCATCCCTGTTAGCTTAAGGAACAACAAAATAAAAGAACCACCAATACCTCCAAGAACAGCTCCAAAAATCAAACCAACTAATGAACCTTTTAGACCAAGTGATAACTTAAATAAAAATCCAGCAATACCAGCTCCGATCATATAATGTAAGACTGAAGGTTTCCCATAATATGCTGTTAACATCATTCGAATAAATCTGAAATATATTCATTAATAATTCATTGGTAAAACATATCAAACATCACAAATGAATTTGTAATTATAATTAATCTTACTCATAAGTGCCACAAAAAACAGTTAATCTCCAACCAAACATATAAGCACCCTTGGCAAACTGTAACGTAACATTAGTTTGTAATGCTCGCTTTGCATCCAACTGGCTATAAAAACGTGTTGCTTCATTATTTTCTATAAATTTTTCTATAGTTCCTTGTGCATATATTATTCCACCCACAACTATGCCAACCAAAGTTGCAGTACTACTGAAGTTAATCAAGCTTTGTAGTTCTTTGCTGATAGGTTCATATTCACTACACATAATAATCAGTATAAATTTATATTTCTTGATTGACCACTGTTAATAATTTTAAAAAATATTAAATGACTTACGTAGAAATAAATATTTTTCTTATCCTTCCCATAGGAGTATCTTCTGTTTCATTAACAATTGGATTTTTAGGTATATCATATTTTCCCAATAAATCTCTCAGTGGGAATATAGCCATAATTAAGGGTCTTCTTATTTTTGCAATATTTAACATATTATCGTTTTTCGAAATTTCCTAGCCTATTCATAAAAATCATACAAATTAAAGGTTAATAAATAGTGCTACTATAACCGTTAATTTCTAGTAATGATGAATTTTATTTTATTTTTAATACAAAATAATACTTTACGGAAAATTATTAAAGCTAAAATAATTGTCGTGTAATTTTAGATACAGAATTTCATCAAAATGAAATGCACTTCTCGTAATAAATGTATTAAATTTTAAAAGGCAGAAATAAACAATAGATAACCATATTTTGTCTTTTAAAACATTATTAATTAATATCCTGGCAGACAAAAAATAAATAACTCCTCTATTTGTTGTAATAATTATTGAGAATTATATGTGTAATTATGCATCAACTATTATTCATTTTCAAATATTAATAAATGATAGAAAACATTCTTTTTTGTAGAAATTTATATACTAGGATTCTCAGAATTACGTATATAGCCTTGAGTGAAACAAAAAACAAAGATGGCGTTTGGGTTTTGTATTCTAGTAGACATATTTGGAATCTGAAAGACAATATGTTTAATTTAGTGTGTTTGTTGTATATACTATAATATTTAGATTTAACAACTTCTATTTATTAAGAAAAAACTGTAACGTCATGATATTATATGAAATATAAAAAAAGTTCATGTTTTATTATAAATAAAAAATTATAATGTTATGTAAATTTTTTTAAAAATACACTACATAACGAAAATAAATATTTTCTCATATTATTACTGCATGTTTATAACATTTAATCATGACTGATTCATCAGAAGTAAAACATGAAGAGACGTTAATACAAAAAAGACCTCAGTTTGGAAACCGCGTTTTATCAAATGATGATGATGTGTTTTGTCATAACGCATGGTAATTATGTTATGGATATTTCTCATTTATTTATAAATATTATTATAATAAGATTTTTTCATATTATGTATCTTTCTATTTATATAATCTAATATTGAACACATAACATTCTTTCTTCTAAGTTTTTTAAACTTGAATGTATAATGATAATATTTTTAAAGGGATAATGTTGCTTGGAATAAGGAACAGGAAGAATTAGCCCAAATCAAAGTAAATGATAATTCCATTGTTACATTATCAATGGAAACATTACTGAAATATGAGAATGAAGCTGATAAATATTGGAATAAATTTTATGGAATTCATAATAATAAGTACATATCAAACCATCTTTTCAATGTTGCATTTAGCATTGATTTATTAAAATATCATTTATTTATAATATTTTAGATTTTTTAAAGATAGACATTGGTTACTCACAGAATTTCCAGAATTAGCTCCTGACACAGTAAAACAGAACTGCATGCAACCAATAAGAGCTATTGTCACAAATGATCATAATAGTGATGAAGAAACATATGCACAAGTTCTTAATACACCATGTATAACTTCAAATAAAATCTTAGAAATTGGTTGTGGTGTAGGAAATACAGTATTTCCAATACTTTTATATAATACAGATCCAAACTTGTTTGTATATTGCTGTGATTTCTCTACAAAAGCAATTGATATATTACAACAAAATCCTGCTTATGATACAACAAGGTTCATAGAATATTATTTAATATTCTTCGAAATATTATACATTTACTAATATTTAATTATTTATAGGTGCAAAGCATTTGTTCTTGATGTAACCCAAGAAGAATGGATAGTACCATTTGAACCTGAAAGTCTTTACATAATTGTCTTGATATTTGTTCTTTCTGCTATACATCCAGATAAGTATGTAAAAATAACTATTTTACTGCATTTAAAGTCAATGAATTTGAATGAATTTTATATATTGAAATGAAAATTAAATTTACATATTGAAAAAAATGAATATAAGTGAAATGTTTGAGTTTGAGTAAATGAGTTTAAGTTTAAACGAATTTATATATTGAAATGAATTTTATTTCATATTTGAAGGATGAAACATGTTGTTAAAAAAATAAATCTCTATCTGAAACCTGGAGGATTAGTTTTGTTTAGAGATTATGGAAGATATGATTTAACACAATTGAGATTTAAGAAAGGTAGTTGTTTATCAGAAAATTTTTATGTTCGTGGAGATGGTACTAGAGTATATTTTTTTACACAAGGTAAACAAAATTTTATAAGAATATTTGAGTATATCTAAATATTTAATTTTGACTTATCAATTGATTTTAGGTGATGTAAGAACATTATTTACTAGTAATGGTTTCATTGAAGAGCAAAATTTAGTTGACAGGAGATTACAAGTAAATCGAGGAAAACAACTAAAAATGTATAGAGTTTGGGTTCAAGGAAAATACCGTAAAAAATATATTGATGCATAAGAATACAGAGATACAGAATTAACCAGAAATAATATTTTATCTATTTTCATTAGTTGATATTCGACATAATTTATCAATAATTTAAATAACATCAGAAAGTAATTAAATAAAAAAAAATAACAACATAGTAAAAAATCTTAACTTTATTTTACATATATTTACAATTATTATTAATCCTTATTGTAACACAAATTTATTTTAGTGTTGTTTTAAGTATGGACTTTCGATGGTCAAAATTTCTTTGAAATTCTTACTTTAAAATTACTTTAAATTTTATTTAATTTAATACTTGAAATATTTCTTTTTAATTTTTATTTGGATGTATATAATATTGACAATTCTGTATTATCATTTGATACTTCTTTTATACGATTGAGAGAGTAAGTTCGCGTAATCGTGTTTAGATGGCATGGTAGTTGCAATATGGCGACGATTCTTCTTATTTAGTCTGTTAGTATACAGACATAGTCCAACGTATACAGATAGATTAATTTCTTCTTATAGTACGGAAAACTGTTATTATTTTATAATACATCAACATTATGGGAAATGCTGATACAAAATTAAATTTCCGTAAAGCCGTTGTCCAATTAACCTCTAAAACACAGGTGACAGCACGTAATATCTTTCTTATGAAATAAATTATAATTTGACGTTTCAATATGTCAAGCGACTATGGGATTTATATTGTATTTTATTTTGATAAGTACTTTTGTAAACAAAAAAGAGAATAACATTTTTATTTTTAAGTATATATTGTTATAAAATCACATGCCCTTTATGTGTGTGTGTGTGTGTGTGTGTGTGTGTGTGTGTGTGTGTGTGTGTGTGTGTGTGTGTGTAGACTGCCTTTTATTTAAAATAGATCTGCATTATAGGTGATTGAAGCATCCAATGATACTTTTTGGGATCAATTTTGGTCTGAAAATGTGACCAATGTGCAAGACATCTTTACTTTAATTCCAGCTTCTGAAATCCGAATTTTAAGAGAAGAAGCACCATCAAATTTAGCGACATTATGTTATAAAGCAGTAGAAAAATTGGTTAAAGCTGTTGATAATAGCTGTAGGACACAAAGAGAACATCAAACAGTTTTGAATTGTTGCCGTTTACTTACACGATTATTACCTTACATTTTTGAAGATCCTGATTGGAAAGGATTCTTTTGGTCTAGTTTACCAGGAAAAGAAGAAGAAGAAAGTATACCATTAGCACATTCTTTGTTAAATGCACTTTGTGTAAGTAAATATTAATAAGTAAATCTAATCTTTAATTATATGTACATCTTTTTCTGTATGTGTTTTTCTGTAATCTATATATATATATTTTTTGATATTATAAATAAATATTTTCTTATAGGATCTACTATTTTGTCCAGATTTTACAGTAGCTGCTAATAGAAAGTCAGGACCTGTAAGTGCATTGCATTTCAATCAGATATTAATTTCTAATTTATTAAATTAAATCTTTTTAATAGGATAAAGCAGAAGAATTACAATCAATAGATAGTTGCGAATATATTTGGGAAGCTGGAGTAGGATTTGCACATTCCCCACCCAGATATTCAATTTTAGATTCAAATCGAACAGAGTTATTGAAATTGTTATTAACATGCTTTAGTGAAACCATGTACAATCCTCCAATGGATTTATCAATCACACCAAATAAATGGATTCAACGCTTAACCAGTGCTGAAAATAGGTACAATCTTTAAGAATTATAATATTAGAGAGTCTGATAATTTTGATTGTTATACAACTTTTTGTGTTTATAATTACTTTTTTCTAATAGACATGCTTTGCCTATGTTCACATCACTCTTAAATACAGTATGCGCTTATGATCCAGTTGGACTTGGAGTACCTTACAATCACCTTTTATTTACTGATTCTTTGGAGCCACTAGTAGATGTTGCTTTGCAGATTCTTATAGTCACTTTAGATCATGATACATCTGGTGAAATTCCAGCAGAAGAGGGTTCACTTGGAGATAATCTTTTTATTAATTATTTGAGTCGTATTCATCGTGATGAAGGTAGTTATTATGAATTGTTATATTTATTTTCTAAAATGTTTAATATTTTTTATTAAGTATTTCTTCTTTGCAGATTTTCAATTTGTATTAAAAGGAATCACTAGATTATTAAATAATCCATTAATGCAAACATATCTACCTAATTCAACAAAAAAAGTACATTTTCATCAAGAGTTATTAGTTTTCTTTTGGAAGATGTGTGATTATAATAAAAAATTTTTATATTATGTACTTAAAAGTTCAGATGTACTCGAGGTATTAGTTCCCATACTTTATCATCTCAACGATTCTCGCGCAGATCAATGTAAATATCAATAACTATTATGTGTTATATTATTTATATTATTAAATTTACTATTTAGTTGATAATATCTTATATTGTAGCACGTGTTGGGTTAATGCACATAGGTGTATTTATTTTGCTTTTGTTAAGTGGAGAACGTAATTTTGGAGTTAGACTGAATAAACCATATACTGCTACAGTACCTATGGACATTCCAGTATTTACAGGTAAAGTAACTTAAATCTACTTTCTTGGAATTTAAAAAATATATAGAACTATTAAAATTTAATACTTTTTTTTTTTACATAGGCACTCATGCTGACCTACTAGTAACAGTTTTTCATAAAATTATTACAACAGGACATCAAAGATTACAACCATTGTTTGACTGTCTTCTTACAATTTTAGTAAATGTTTCTCCTTACCTTAAAACTCTTTCTATGGTGGCCAGTACTAAATTACTACATTTACTCGAAGCATTTAGTACACCATGGTTCTTATTTTCTGCACCTACTAATCATCATTTAGTATTTTTTCTTTTAGAAATTTTTAATAATATAATTCAGGTAATTTTATTATATATTGTATACAAACATTTTTTGTACACCTGTAATTTTAATAACTCAGTTTATCGTTTGTATTGTTAGTATCAATTTGATGGAAATAGTAATCTGGTTTATACGATAATACGTAAGAGACAAGTATTCTATGCATTAGCAAACTTACCAAGCGATTGTAATACGATTGCTAAGTCTCTTAGTAAAAGACAACAACGACATGTACCAACAAGTACATATAATGAAAATACTAGTGAAACTGCAATGGAAGGATCTCATCCTGCTCAGCCTGCAGAACCAGGAACTTTGAAAGCTTCTTTATTGGAAACACCAGGTAATAATTGTGAGAATACATATCTATAAAAAGTTATAAATAAAAATATAAATTTTTTATATACATAAGTTTTTTTTTTTAAACTTTGTAGGTATAGAGAAGATGACAGAAAAAGAATCAGCACATCCATTAAGTCCTTCAGTGAATGTAGATATTGGAAAAACTAATAATCTTCAGAATTCCTTAGATAATGCAACTGATACAGCTACATCAAATAAATCAAATTCTATAATACCAGTATGTATATATTTTTATATTTGTATATAAATATATATGTAATATCACATATACACAATAATAAATTCACATTCAGAAAGGAGGAATCAGAGTAGCTGAGCAGACAAATATATCTAGCAATACCAACCAATGGGTTCCTTCTAGTGAGTGGGTATATCAATGGAAAAGTAAACTTCCATTACAAACTATTATGCGATTATTACAAGTTCTTGTTCCTCAAGTAGAAAAAATATGTATTGACAAGTATGTATTCATTGATGTTTTCTATAAAACCTAAGCACCATATTAAGTGATCAATCTTCACAGGGGTTTAACAGATGAGAGTGAAATTTTAAAATTTTTACAACATGGTACATTAGTGGGACTTTTGCCAGTTCCACATCCTATTCTCATTAGAAGATACCAAGCTAATGCTGGGACAACTGCTTGGTTTAGAACTTATATGTGGGGAGTAATATACCTTAGAAATGTTGAACCACCCATTTGGTATGATACAGATGTCAAATTATTTGAAATACAAAGAGTCTAAATATTATGTGTCTAAAGATATAAATCAGTTTACAATAATTAGCAACTTGCATTATTATTTACATAAAATATTTATATTGCAAACGTAATATATACTACTACTTAAAATTAATTTATTCAATGCAATTTTAATATTTTGCATTGTATTTAATAAAAAAAAAATAATAAATGCAAACATTTTTATAGATATAGGTTTTACTAACAAAAAAAATGGCGCAAATATTTTCTTATGTAATTTCATCAATCAAGCATTTGACTGTATGATGTAATTTATTATTTATATCATAATTAATATTTGTCATTGTGTCTACATTTTTATATAATCATATATTGTAATATCAATGGAAATATTCATTTTATTTGCTTTTTTTATTTAAAGTATATTGATGCTTTTAATAAAATTATAAATTAATATCATAACACAGTTATGATATTATACAGGTGTCTATACAAAATTAATGTTCATCTTTATATACAATACATTGTGTTTCATATACTTTATTATAATATACATATTTATATACAAATAAGATCAATTATTGCCTTTGATGAAATAGTAAATACCATGAGTGTATTATATATTAATTAAAAATAAAATGTCTATATATCATACCATATATTATTCTTTTTATCTTCTATGTTTGTTGATTTAATTTTTTCTAAAGCTTGTTCATAAGCTGCTTCATCAGGCAAATCGAGCTATAAACAAAGTTTTATTGTTCAAGTCCAAATGTTCTAATAATTATTTGATGTTAATTAAAAATATTTTTATTCATACTAATTACCATTTTTAATTCATTATATGTATCAAGAAATTTCTTTGTTTGTGATAGATATTTTGTATTTTTTAAGTTCATTATATCTAGATTTTTGTAATCTTTGTGAAATCGTCTATAAAATAGAAATATTTAAAATTATATTAATAAAAGCTTTTAATAAATCTATATATTTATATTTAATAAATTTATATTATTGTATAACTTCTTACGCGCGTATAATGTCTTCCTTATAATAGATTGGTCTTATTGGTACATATGGTGTAACTCTATCATATTTTGGTTCATATTTGGGTGGAAATCTTTCATATATAGTATACCACAGTGGTTTTTCTAAGTCAGTCATTGACCCTCCACGTATTAATGATGATATTCTATAACAATAATAAAAATAAACAAAAGCTTATGGATAAACATAATTAACTTATAATAAAATTTCAGATCTTACCTCGTATAAATAGTTCCGACTTTTTCCACTCTTGTTTGAGCCATTATGCTTAATAACTTAAGATATTACTACTTAACAATTTAATACAATATCCTGTAATTAACGAATATACATACATTCTTATGCTACATGCTTGAGTATTTGCAAATGCTTCTAAGAACGTTATAGGTTATGTTATAAAGCGCTATCTAGTATTATATAACAGAGACAATGTGACCAATAAGAGCATACTTTTTCTCCTACCGCAAAAAAATACATAGGTTAACTAAAATTTCTAAGACAAATTCGAATTAGTATGAGTTCATATCACGTCATATTTGAATAACATGAAGATTTTCTAAAACTATAAGCAAATGTGAAATGTTTAGTAATTGAAACTTATAAAAAATGATTAAAGAGAAATGATTTCTCGATTAAGTGATTGGTTGAGTTATTAAAAGATCATATATTTATTATATTTTTTTCTTATATAGTTTTTAAATCATTAATAAATAATTGATAATTATTCACTATATTATTCACTATACATATTAATTTACTGAAGAAAAATGCCAAATATCAGTGAAAAAGAAATAGTGGCTATAGGTAATGTTTTAAACGATGAAGGTAGACCGCTTAAGGAAAGGTTTCGTGCATTATTTACTTTGAAAAATATTGGAGGTTCAATAGCTATTGAACAAATACGGGAAGGCTTTAAAGATAAATCTGCATTATTAAAACATGAACTTGCATATTGTCTTGGTCAAATGCAGGATCCTTTAGCAATATCTATTTTAATTGAAGTATTAAAAGATGATAAACAGGAACCTATGGTCCGTCATGAAGCAGGTATACATTTTTATTAATACAAGTTAATATCAAATGCAATATATAATTATTATTGCATTCATAAAAACATAATAACTGTTTTTTAATTTTTGTTGTTTTTTAATCAGGAGAAGCATTGGGTGCTATTGGAGATATGTCAGTTATACCATTATTAGATCAGTATAGTAAAAGTCTTATACCTGAAATTGCAGAAACATGTGAATTAGCCTTGAAACGCTTAAAATGGTTACAATCAAACGATTGTGAAGAAAATTTATTAAAAAGTCCATATATGTCTATTGATCCTGCTCCGCCAGCAGAAACCACTGATGTTCATAATCTAAAGAAAACATTACTAGATGAAAATAAATCATTATTTGATAGATATCGTGCGATGTTTGCTTTAAGAAATTTGCAAACACCAGAGAGCATCCTTGCTCTCAGTGAAGGTAAACAGGAATAAATATTTGATATATGCTTATCATATAATAACTGTTTTTAATAAATATACTATAATTTTTTTCTGTAGGATTAAAAGCAGGTAGTGCTTTATTTAGACATGAAATTGCATTTGTTCTTGGTCAACTCCAAGAAGAAATTTCCATACCTTATTTACAAGCTTCTCTTGAAGATATAGAAGAAAATGAAATGGTACGTCATGAATGTGCAGAAGCATTAGGAGCTATTGCTACTCCTGATTGTCTCCAAATTTTAAATCAATACCTTCAAGATAGTAAGCAGGTTGTGAGAGAAAGTTGTGTCATTGCTCTAGATATGTGTGAATATGAAAACAGTTTAGAATTTCAATATGCTAATACACTGACAAAAATTAAAGCATAGAACATGAACATTAAATCATAAATTATGGTTGATGTTCTTCTATCTTCTGGATAATAAAAAATGCTTTGCTTTGCAGAAAAATCCATATTACATAAGAAATAAGTAAAATACTACATCTTACATATTTTGTACTTATGTATATAATGAGAATTTATATCATGTAATAAAGATATAATTATTCATATGACAAATAAATGAAATGAAGAATAAAATAGTATTATAATTCATTGTGAAATAAAAATATATAAATACTAAGAATTCAGAGAAATTCTAATTTCAATTGATTTCTTTAAACAAAAAAAAAATATTTTCTAGAAATAAATAGATTCAATATTTTCCATATGTATAGATATTTAAGAAGTTTTAATCATTTGATATCGATTTCGTTTTAAAGATAAACGACTATCTTAATATATAAATAGTACATTATGTGTGATAAAATAACAAATAGTGGACAAGTAATTGAACAAATAAGATATAAAGATACAAGAAGTTTAAGGAAAATTTAGAAAATAGTGAATATTGATATTATATATTGAATGAATCTGCCTTTTGTACTGTGTAAATATTTTATATTTCATTAAGGTAAATAATATATTTATGGTAGTTTAATTAATTATAACATTCAGAGATAATTTCATAATTATCCTGAATATGCCAACTATTCTGAAGATTTAACGAATTTCAGATTTTGTGTAAAAATCAAAGGTTAAGCAAAAGTTTGCAACTAAATGCACTATCATAAGTATTTTGTTTACTTTAATTATTACAATAAATCTTTACAAAATAAATATCTATTATCATACATTGCTATAATTCATGATAATTCAATATTAAATACTAGCTATATCAAAAATAGGATTAAATAAATGGAAATATTATTTTTAAAACTTCATAGCTGATTTATCAAAAACTCTTATAGAAGAATTACCTAATATAATAAGAACTGAATGTATCATAATTCAAGTAAACTATTTTGATTGTTTACTCAACAGAATAATATATTTGACAAAGAAATATTTTGAAAAATGCTGGAAAAATGAAACATACAGGAATTGGAAAAGTATCTAACAAGAATAAAACGGTAAGTTCATATGTTCTAGCAGATAGATTTTAAAAAGGTCTATAGCATGAAATTTTATCTCATAAGAGCATAAAAGCATTACTTAAAAATTTGCAATTTAAATTGAACAACCAGACTCTTTGGACTGTCGCTAATGTATTGGTCAAGTAAACAACGTTATTGGAAATATCATAGAGTTGTGTGGTCAAATATGGGAGTAGATACGTATCCAGTTTTTATATGTCAAAAATAATATCTTATTCCATTAGTTCATTCCATTAGTTTATTCCATTAGTTCAAGTGAATATTATTTCTAATATAATTAAGGTAATCTCTCTAAACGTGTTAATTGTTCTATCTCGTTATATGTATTAGTTTGTTACATCGTTCTAAATGTAATGAAAAAGAAAGAGAAAAAGAGAAAAAAATATAGATAAATGCGTAAGACATAAAACAGAAAGACGGGACTCTGTTGGTAGGAGCAGTACGACAACCTTGTGAGGGGTAAGGAAATAACCGGTAATATGTCGGAAGGCGGGCCACAGTTGAACGGACCTATACCAGTGAAAGAGTACCGCCTATTTATAACGAAAGAACGTGTACCTTGTAGCTTAGCCATTTTAGAGATCAAGCGAATTGAATGAAAGTACGCCGTCGCGTGGCACGTGATATATCATAGAAAATTATATAAAGACTAGTGTGATCCGAATGAAGCGTTTAGTCTGTTGCTGTCTTTGATACGGAGTAGTTGGATACAGATCGTTGATCGATAGATTATAACTGCGCGAACTTCCATTTATATTTTTTAAATCATTTTATTAAATATTACATTTTAGTAAAAATTGTAAAAAACAGATTTATGCAAATTTGTTATATGCAATTATAGTTTTAATCGGATAACTCGTTTTAATTAAAAAAATATATATATATAAACAGAATTTTTTATATGAAAAATTGTAATATTTTTTTTTAAATTTAATATATAAAATGACGGGAATATTTAATCGTTTTTTCGGATTTTGGACAAATGACTCTAAAATTGACGAAGCTACAGGACTTACGGAAAGACAAAAGAGACTTGTACAGAATACGTGGGCTATTATAAAGAAAGATCAAGTTGCATCCGGCTGTGCTGTAATGTTGGCGTAAGTATTTTTTTCCACGTTGTTATACTTCAATATTTGAATATAATTCGCGTATTATAGTTAAAAAAAAATTAAATAAAATTGAAAAGTTATTATTTTTAATTTATATAAATTTATAGTAATGATATTAATCTATCATTATGCAATCACATATTGAAAAAAGGATAAAATATGTATAAGGTATATTTTTAAATAAAATCAATTTCATTATTGCTTGTTGTTAATAAATGTATAATAAATCAAATATTAGCTGCGCTTTAACAAATATATGATTTTATTACATTTGATTAAGATCGATGTTTAACAAGAAAATCGATCTCAACCCACTTACATGCATATGTTTGATTAATGTATTACCATTTGAAATTATACGGCAAATTTATAATATTAAATATTAAATAGCATCATAAAGATATTTATCATTGAAATTCAATATGTTCCATGACGCAATTATTCTTGAAAAAAATCAAAGTTCAAAATGTTATATCAATACTTCTTAACTTATCGAGATATTATAACTTATCACGAATTTGTCTTATCATTAATTTAAAATTGATATAAAGTCTACGTACGTGGATAAGAAAATTGAAATCAATCGAAAATAATCATCAATTAAATAAATATAATAATTATAGATCATATATATAATTAGAAATGACATATCCTTAAACAGGTCAACACCTGCAATAATCTTTATTCACGATATGTTAACATCTTTAGAATTAATACACTGCACGCATTTTGCAGCGATTATAAATTAATAAAAAGAACATCGGGAAGCAAAGCACGTTTGTAATGTTTCATGAACGCAAGGAGACTATTTTATCAGTGACCAATATCTACGCATCGATCGATACCAACACCTTATATTCGCACAAACAATGTGATAAATATTAATCTGTAAAATAAGAGAATTATAACTAAGTTTATATTAATTAAGTTTGATTTGCGATGTGGAATTAAAAATAACATGTTTTGAACGTTATTGAATTCGAATGCAGATTTATTGCGTATTATTTTTTGCTTGCAGCTATTTCAAGAAATATCCGGAACATCAGCGAAGTTTCCCGGCATTCAAAGATATGCCAATAGATCAACTAAATAATAATAAAAAATTTCAAGCTCATTGCGCAGGTATAATAGCTACAATAAGTACCGTCATTGACTCTTTACAAGATGCTGAACTATTAGTAGCAAACATAGTTGTTTTTGCCGAAAGACATAGGAAACGTGGTCAGACGATAAAGTCGTTTGAGGTATATACGCTTGTTTATTATAAACTTATTAAAAAAAAAAAAAAAAACGAGATCGCGATTTTTTTTCATTTTTATGTAATTAATATTTCGATTGTACAGGATTTAAAGCCGGTAATAGCGGAAGTTCTTCGAGAAGCTTTAGGAAAACAGTTCACTTTGGAAGTAGAGGAAGCATGGAATAAAACACTGGACGTTTTCTTTTCGAAAATATATGAAGTTTTGGGTTAAAAGGAAATTTTTCTTTTAAAGCAAAAAATATTATATATTTTTAATATTATAAAAAAATATTACATTCCTTGCATGCGTTTTATGGAAGTTTATATATCTAACGAAACTTTCCTGAAATATATATATATATATATACACGCACACGCACACGCGCGCACACACACACATAAATAAACCGCATTTTAAGATTTTAATCTGTCGGGATTTAATTTATAACGAGATGAATTGTTATTTAAAAAATCATGTTTATTAACTTTCTTTATCCATTTTCTGTTGCATTCTTGGTGAATATAAAATTACAATAGTTTATCTCTGATCAGTCATTCATGCTTATAAATTAGATATAATAATCTGTAACATTGATTAATTACAAAAACAATAAAAGATTATTTGTCTAATTGTAAGAGCAGTTATAAGATTACTATCGCTTTATTTTACAGTCTGCTATTAATGACAGTCAAGAAAAATTGATAAGGTTTTATGCATCATGAATCACTTTCATTACATGTGTTACTTGTATGAAATTTTAAATAAATTAGTTTTTTGTGCTTATGATTATACAAAGTAGTGTTGAAGATGCTGGAAAGCATTAAACCACTGTTTAATTGTCTAATACTGTATAATGTCCTGATCATTTCATAATCATTAGCAATGATTTTACTATAATTTATAAGACCAATGTATACATTGTATATTCAGAGATCGTTTCTTGTTTCTTAAGAACACATTGAGCGCTTATTAATAGTAAATATTATATCATTACAATCTATGCATTATTTTTTACATTTTTTAAAGTTATCGTAATAAAACACTTAAAAAAGCCTAAAATATTCAAAAAATTTCCTGAAATAGATGATAAATAATCCATTACAGATGAATTAAAAAGATCTTTAAAGCAAAATCTTATAATAATAAATTTGGAATATTATAATAATCCTATTAAAATCCTATAATAATAAATTTGGAATCGTTTGCTATTCATCAAATAATCTCAGGAACTTTTCCAACAAATTAATATATCATATCACAGTATAACAATCAGACATTTAATTAGATTTTGTATGTGGCAATTGTGTCTGTACATTCACGTATCACAAAAGTTATGGATTAATCGGTTTTTACTATTTCTGCAAATTGCAGTTTGTGGGAAACATTAATACACCCAAACCTCTTAAAATGTGCACACAGGCATAAAGCTAATATGTATGCATCATTGGGGAATCATAGCAAACATCAACTGGATACACTCAACTTGTTGAAGTTCATTTTTGTTCCTAAAAGCACCTTGATATTTGATGGCTCTTCATATGTTTATTTATTCAATACCATGAGCAAAAATCATCACTAAACCAGGCTCAATGATCATATCTTCTGGCATGTGCGTATTATCGCAATGAAGAACTAAAACAGCTTGCTTCCCAGGCACTCTCTTGCATATGTAATATTCATATTGTCTTCTTGAATTTTGTCTAGTTTCCAAAGAATTTAAACCTGATGGCCATTTTCTTTCATGACAATTTTCCATTAGTTCATCGATGATGTGAGGTGGACAATGATTTTCGGACAATGTTCTCTTGACCATTATCTACAAAATAGTATACAATATGTCTTAAATAACTGCATATCAGAAAGTTGTTCAGATGATTTCTCTATCGGTTATAATAGAATAGAATATAATACAATACCTGCAATGATTCATCTGGCGTTGAGATCATCCCTCCCCATCTGGTAACTCTAGCACGAGGAAGAGTTGCAGACCATCTTACTACTTCGTCTCTTTCCATTTGATCAGCAATAGCTCTCATCGCTGGATTCGATACTCTTAATGCTTTCATAAAATCTTTTAATAAGTGTATTTCTCGTTTATGTTCGTTTATTTGAAGTTGTTGTTCACCTAAATCTCTTTTCATATCAGCTAGTTTTTGCTGCTGAGACTGTATTAAACTTCTAAGTTCTCTTACACAATTATGATCTTTTAATTCATCTTTTGGAATAATGAGATTACAACCTTGTTCGCATAACGTTGGTCTTTTGGGATTATATTCACACTGTTCTAAATGTGTTCCTAAACTATCCAATTTGATGCTTACTTGACATCCATACACAATGTTATCACAAGTGATACATAAACGAGCCAATAAATTTCGAAGAATTCTTGGAACTGCTCTCAATTGTGCAGAGGTAATGGGAGTACGATCCAAAGGGCAAGTCGGTTGTCTGTTTATCCATTCGTTGATACATGAACGACAGAAAGCATGTTCACATACAGGAGCCTGTAACATATTCCTCACCTGCCAGTCCTCATAAGCTTATAAAACTATACTGCAAAACTGCTACTTCTTTTCATTGGAAATGGTATATAAAATAATAATTGTTTACAAAGAGAATTATATTTTACCATCAGAATAATTTAAAAAAAAAAGAAAAGTAAAAAGAAAAAAAAAGTTATTCACAAATTAAATTTACTGAATGAAACAAAAAGACAATGATGGTTTATTCAATTGATAAATATAACAAACACAATATTATGTTAGAACGTAAATGAATACATAAATGTACATACAAAGCGAGGTTAGTCATGGCAGTTCGCAATTAGATACATTTCATAAAGGTATTAAAGAAATTTATAAGAGAAATTCTAACAATACCTGGACAGGATCTTCGAGAACACCGGAGCAAATCGGACAAACGAGTTCTTCGTCCACATCTCCTTGAAATCGGTTCACATCGAACCCCATAACGCGCAACTTTGTGCCTTTTTAGCTAACTAGGTATTACGCCTTTTCCGATACTTCGTTCGATATTTCGCATAAACCGGACGAAGATCGTTCGTCCCTCTCGAACTTCGGTTTCGATGGCACAGATCGACGAGAAAGCTCAAATATACAATATATGTGTATACATGTACATGTTCATATACATATACGTATGTATGTATATACCGTTACTTTTGAAGAGACGAGACAAGCTGTCCGTTGCAAATATTTTGTACGAGAACCAATTAACAATTGGCAATGATCACGTTGCACCGAAAAATGAAGAATTACGATACGCGATATAAGTGTGTATATACGATACAAACGTTAATATACGGTACAAATGTGTATACACGATACAAGCATGAATATACGATACAAGTATATATACACGATACAAGCGCACCCTTTTGTATCACGATAGACAATTTTTAATCGGCAAAAGAACGATTTTTTAATTTTACTTATTTACGATTAAACCTCAATTTCAAATTAGACCTTCATTTTTTCTAATATTTAATTAATCATAATTTTCAATCACGAAAAAAACTTTATATAAGGCTTATATATTTATACATTTTGAAATAAGTAAGTATATATACATGAATAAAACAAAAGAAAATTGTAATCGTGACAAATTAATCGGATCACTATTTTATAATTAATTTATTTGTATCGTAACATAAAAATTATAAAAAATTATATATTCTTAATTTTCTTTCTTTCTTTTCTTAAGTAATCTATTTCAAGTTTTTATTTTAATATTGTTTATATCGGAGAAATTTATAATTATAAATATTAAACTCTGAATTTTTTGATTTTTGGATTCTATTAGCATACAGTAACAAGTTTTAGCAACGAATATTCTGGACGAGAATTCATTCGAACAATTTAGGTCACAAAAAATGAAAGCATTTAGTTCGAGAAAGTGAGGGCGCTGCATCAATCGGTTACCTTCAGTTTTTCAGTGATATCTCTTCATTGATATCCAGCTGAGGTTCTCTTAATTTTTCCTAAGTGATTCTCCATTCGTTTCTATTTTTATTCGTTTGTACCGTACTCTGTATTATAATATAATAGAATAGAATATTTTTTGATATTTATTACTATTTAACTAAATATATCCAAGATATTGAATACAAAAAGATTGCAAAAAAGATATTAAGATTACAAATGTAAATAAAAGAATAAATTATGACAGCAAATTATTATTTTGCCATTGTTGGACATGCTGATAATCCATTATTTGAAATAGAATTTAATAGTTCTACTAAAGATGCAAAGGTTTGTTTATTATCCCAATAGATTTACATTTTTTGAATTGTATATCATAGAAAAATATTTAATTAATTCTATGTTATAATAGAAAGAAGATCACACACATTTGAGCCAATTTATAGCTCATGCAGCACTTGATCTTGTAGATGAACATACATGGAAAACAACAAATATGCATTTTAAAGTTGTAGATAAATTTAACCAATGGTTTGTAAGCGCATTTGTAACAGCGACTCATATACGATTTGTTATGGTACATGACAGTAAAAATGAAGATGGAATAAAAAATTTCTTCAATGAAATGTATGAGACGTACATAAAGGTAATATGCAGTTTGTGTTCTTAACAATCTTTTATAAGATTGTAAAATCATTGTTATTTGTTTCAGTATTCTATGAATCCTTTTTATAAACTAAATACACCTATTAAATCTGTTGGTTTCGAGAAAAAGGCACAGTTATATGGCAAAAAATATTTATCTTCATAATGATTTTTTATTATTATGATAACAATAGTTCATTTTTTATATTTTCAATTTATATTATTTAAATACAATATATATCCTCTTATTTTAATATTATTTAGGAATCCTCAATACTTAAACAATAATTCTTCAATTTTGTTCATTAAACTTTAATGAATGGTGATATTGTAGAAGTAGTTTAATTTTATTCCAATTCCAAGTCTTGAATCTAGAAGTTAGTATAATATATCGAATTACAAATGATTATTCAAAGCCATTATTTTCAGTTAAAAAAAATTTTAAGCAGATTGAGGGTTTTCAAAACTACCCTTTGAAAACAGAAATCTTTGTATCTTCAAATATAAAAAAATAAAGTGGTAGTTTATCTATAAACACTATGAACAATATAATTATTAATTACCTCTTGCACTTTCTGCATTTCTTGAGTTAATAAATTATCTAAAATTTCTTGAAATCTTTGTCTAAGTTTAACATTCTCAATATTTGCAATTTCAATCTCCTGCTGCTGCCTTCGTTGGCGCAATTCTGCTAATTCAGCATGAAGTGTGGCAAGTCTTGTTTGCAATGAATCTAAAATAATACATAAACCAGCTTATTTCCATGTGTATAACATACATTTAATATAATTACCTTTAGGCGTAGAAATAGATGGTGATTCTGAAAAATGATCAGGAATAATATATTCTGAGTGAAACTGTTCTAATTTTGGCACTTTTGATTCTGCTGTATCTGTCGGTTTTTCTCCATCTACCTCAGAGTTGTTCTCATTTTGGAACATTTCCTTGCTAAATTCTGTTACAAGACCACAACTCGTAGTTGCATTATTACTCGATCGCTCTGAATAAGCAGCCTGCATGGAATTAGAGTCAGATGCTCTACTATCACCGGACAACCTACTATTTTCATCAAGTTCCATCACATTTATATTTGCTTCTTCATCATCATCTTCGCTATCACTTACAGGTTCACCAAATATATCATGTTCAGCTATAAATAAAATAATCACATAATATAATTAAATTAATTAAATAGAACAGAATTGATTAAATTAAATAGAATACTTACCAACATCTAAACTTTGTGATGTGTTACCACTAATATTATCTCTTCTAGATTTGACTGTTCCAGATGATGATACTTTACTTGGTTTCGATTGATCTTCATCTTCACATATTACTTCCCATTTTACATTGACAGCATCATTATCAACTCTTAACAATCTTTTTACTTCTTTTTCTATTTCTGGCGCTTCTACATATTTTTTTTTTAAAGTTTTCCTGAATCTTCTACGTCTTACATTCTTTGTAGGTGGAGTTACACCATGCGGCCATAAAAATTTTTTATCAACCTTATTTGGGTCTTTTTTCTTTTGTCTCATAGGTGATTCTTCATCTGTAGTAGTATGGTCATCCTCCTCTTTGCATATCAACATCTATTTATAATAATAATAATATTACTTTATTGTTTGTAAATTTATTTGCTTAATATTACTATTGAATATATCATATTACCTGACATATATCAGCTGTTTTATAAAAACTCTTATTATCGATTGTTTTTAAAGATTCTACAATTGTAGGCAAATCTACTACCTAAAAAAAATAAAGAAGAACAAAAAACAGAATTATTTTTGTGTTAAGAGCTATGGAGAGAAGGAAAAATATATACTTTATATTTTTTGGAGTAATAATTAAGGAATATTAAATACCTTAGCATGTAGCAACCAATGATCTAATCTCACTTCACCATATCGCATATCATTTTCTAATTTTATATTAAGTCTATCTTTTAAAGGAGCTCCACTTCTCAATGTATCTCTTAAGACTTTTGCTGAATCCTAAAGTTTTCATATATATGTATATATGTGTGTGTGTACGTATGTGTATTTTATAACGATTTCTTAAAGGATTTGCTAATAATTAACTATATATAGCATATTTTTAGGTTAGAAAGAAACTTACCACTGGCAGTCTTAAAATAAATTGACTTTCTAATTCTACTTGTGGTTCCCCACGGCTTTTATAATCCGTATTTGGATGTCGATTCATTTTGATTTCAATTACAGTATCAAATTGAAAGAGTTTAAATAGTATATAATTAATGTAAAAAACTTACAAATGCAACAACTGACAGACACGCAAATGCACTAACTAGTTTTTGATGATAGCGTGTTATTTACTCTTACGTGATAGAGGGCGATACTATAGCATGCAATTATACAGTTTAAAAAAATAAAGATACTTTTTTCCAATCTTTTTTATTTTTATTATATAATTGAAAAAAATAATTTTTTCAGGTTGTTTAAATCATGATAAAAAATTTATTTCATTGATTCAAAAATAATAATACATTATCAATAAACAATATATAAACCATTATTAAACCAAAATAAAAAATAAACCATTATTACAATTATAGAAATACCAAATTACAATTATAAAATATGTATATATACCACAATTATATCTATAAAATATACTAATGTATCAAAACTACATTTATAAGAAATATATAACTGATACATCATTTAATAAAGTATATTTTAACTATAGAAAGAAATATAGAATTTTGGTATTAATGTAAACATTTCATTTTAAATATTTTAAACAGTTTACAAATAATATAATAAAGAAGTAAAAGCTTCATAGCCCATAATACAATAACCAAAAAAGAAAGACAAAAATCTAGCAGGTTGCTGTGGAAAAACAGCATAAACCAAAGTATGTATAATTCTAGAAATTACAAAAGTTCTTATTAAAATTCCAGCCAACCAAATAGATGGACCTGTTGTTAGCCAAATATAGGTGATTATAAACCAAGGAAGAACATTTTCAAGATCATTAAGATGATTTCTTCGTACACGTTCTATATCTGCATCATCATAAAGCACTTTAGCTTTTTTTAAAAATGTTGTATCATCAGGATTTGCAAATATCTTAAAAAATATTAAAATTTAATTAGTTTTTGTAGTATTAATTATAATATTATTAGGATATTAGCAAAAAAGATGATGGATAAAAGCAAGATATTATAATGAAATGATAAAATTAGGAATAAAATGTTCAATCAATTTTACAGTACCTTTTTTGTAAATCTATGACGTGCAGTTAGGATTACCATTGCCAGCATTTTTAAAACTAATACACTACTCCAAAATCCAAATACTTTCATAATTTCTGTATTTATCGCAGCCATGATATTTAAATCCTTTCTCTATAATATTTAATGAATATTACTAGTTTTTAAAACAATATTATACGTTCTATACACTGCGAATGTGAACATGAGATTGCGAAATATTTCACGTTTTTATATGTATATAAAACGTAGATATTTTATATATATATATATATATATATATATATATATATATATATATATATATATATATACACACACACACATATGTTTCTATCCGACGATAATTACTCAATAGAGTAATATAACTATAAGATTAAATTCATAAATATTTACACTGTGAATTCAAAGTTTTTGTGAGAACTTTGAAAAAACAATATGAATTAATAATTCATCAGTATCTGCAATGTCAATTTGTATTTTATCTCTCATTCATCTATCTCGTAAATAACTTTCTAGGGGAAAGATAAAATATGAAATGTTTTTTGAAAGTCTCATCAAATAATTATAATCATATTTCATATTCGTTTAATTGTCATTATATATATATATTTGATTTTGAATACATAAGCGATAACATAAATATTCCTTTCAAAATTTTCCATTAATATGTATAAGTTCAAGTATCTAGGAATAACTAGAATTAATTATTACTATTTTAATACCAGTAGCCAATGAAAACAATATTATTAAGTACAGTCAATAGTTTTATTTATTTAGTTTATATGGAAGAAAGAAACAAGTTTTTTTTTCTTTCCTAAAATTAATGAAAATACTTTCACATTTTCGGTTGCTATTGTAAATATTTCATGTAAAATATTATATTCATCCTTTTGATTGATCAAACGAATAATTGAATTTTTTCATTGGTTGAAAAAGTGTTTTTCGAAAGGAAAATTTTGATTGGCTATTGCTATTCGAGACGCGTTACATTAAGATTCGCCTAAATAAATGTTGATAATCAATCGCGAAGAAAAATGATTAATGCTTGAAAATAAAATGAATTTGATATAACAGCTAAAAGGAAAAATCAATAAAGAAAAACAAGAAAAGGAATACAAAGAAATATAGAAATATCGTTGATCAAAAAGATATAGAAAACAAAGATCTGCGCCATTTTTGTAGTTCTCGATAGAACGCATGCGCAGGATAGGAACGACGCTGACGCAGAAGGTACGTCAGCTGTTTTGTTAGAGCCGTAGTGCGTGTGTCGGGAATGGTGTATTGTTGACTGCAGGGGCATTTCGCAGTTCGTAGATTCGATCATATTCCTTTGTTTATTTGCCGCGAATTAGAAATCCGTATCGGACATAGTAGGCACCTTGTTATTAAGTGAAATATTTTCGAGAGTAGGATCGAGCTAGGTAAAAAGGCGTTAGTGGTGAAGGAACACCTCACAATTTTATCGTTCGGTCTGAACCCGTCGGTCGAATTGATTCTCCGAGAGAACGGAGTTGTGAGTTCGCAAAGGCAGTCGGTCCGATCACGTCGCTGTTCTGGCGACCACTCTGGGAAGCTTTCGAGACTTTCGTCTTTCTGGAACAGACTGCGGTTGTGATTCCAGAGTCGAAAAATATGGCACAACCAACAAGCAGCGCGTTACGGGCCCTTGCCCTCGAATACAAAAGCCTTCAGGAGGAGCCTGTCGAAGGTTTTCGCGTGAAACTCGTTAACGAGGACAACATGTTCGAGTGGGAAGTCGCGATCTTCGGTCCTCCAGACACGCTTTATCAAGGAGGCTATTTTAAGGTGAGTAAACTTCATGTCGCTTATGTTATGCGATTTATATTTAGTGCATTTTCGTTCATCTATTTATAAAGACTGTAAGCCCCTAAATTCAGACTGATATGTCAAAAAACAATGAATTCCGACTTTTTGGTTATGTTTCCTTTACTTATCTTTAAATGCGTATATCACGATCTTTTCTTCGTGTTTTGTTTGGTTCAACTCGTAAACATACGTTCTTCGATACCGCAATCGTAACTTTTTATCTAATAATTCATCTCCATTATTTTTCTCGATATACGAAACTGTTTAGTCACATTTTATAATACTTCATTGCATCTGTTTAAATCGTCTTGGATATAAACAATGAGCGTGCCGCATTTACAATATCCATTTTGCATTCGTACTAAAATCAAAATAAAATCAATCAAAATAAATAGCAATCATCTTTTACGTTTGCTCTGTGCTTGATACGAACTTCAACTAGTCTTTTTGTTCTACATTACTAATAGCAATATGTTTTTATATTCAATGACATTCTTACTATACTATTATTTACATTAAATATAATTTACAATATTCTTAAAAACACGTGAATACACGAAGGAAAACAGAATTGCTAATTCTTAAGTTTGTCCCTAACAACATTGCATTGTTTCTTACGAATCTTTTTTTATTAAACTTTGTTTACTTATCGATTATACATTTGAAAACATTATCTTTCCAAGACTATGGTAATGGACTTTATCATTTATGAAGTATTGAAAAACATATTCTGTCTATAAGAGATATAATTTTGTTTTATCCTTCAATGGTCGTTTTTTTTTTTTTATTTATAATTCTACGTAGTCATTAGCACCTTTCATATCGCTGGCCGTTCTTTTACAATGCTCTTTGTTACTTAACCTTCATTTGAACATTTATAGTAGAAAACTTTATCATTGACCAACGCTTCCGTGCGAGTTATGGAGTGTATGTATGTATACGAAACATTTACATTGCCTTGACCGACCGAACGACGACGGTGACGACGACAACGACGACAACTACTGCACCGTTTTTCTTTTGCTTCGACAATGCAGATTTCACGAACGAGATAAGACATATGGTTCTTCTTTATCGTATTCGTGGAAAGGACGTTTATTTTATCGTAAAATACGTAGTAAATATTTTTCTTGTAAAAATGTTAAATTAGAAGTTGCAAATTATCGAATAATAATACAAAGAAATTATTTATGATATTCTCTCTCTCTTTCTCTTTTTCTTCGAAAAATCTAATTTACAAACATGAAACGAGCGTCGCTTTAATTCTCAAAGTCGTTGAGCAATCTTGCTGAGCCAAAGATTACCTAACGCGGCGAATCAAGCGACCTGCATTTTGCAGCGATATTAATTCTCCGATCGAGATGCAAGATTCCGTATCGGATAGCAGAAAGTATTTGCGCTGAACGTTCCGCGGCGCATTGCTTTTCCGCTCATGTTAATCGTTTCGTGATCGAACGAGTTTAACGTCAATAATGTTAGCCAATGTCTGTTCGCGCGCACAGTATCGTCGGCATTGTTTGCAGTTCTATCGCCTCGCGATCCGCATTCTAGCGAATCGTCTCTCTCTCTCTCTCTTTTTCTCTCTTTCTCCCTTCCTCCTTCTCTTTCTCTCCCTTTGATATATTCTTGGTAACAATTTATGTTCTTCGATAGTTGAGTTAGGATTCTAGGAGAATTGCTTGTGAGAGTGGTAGGAGGATATATTCGTGAATTAGAAAAGTGAACGCTTCTACAAAATATTTCGTTAAGAAACACAAAGCAACTCTTATTTATTTCTTCTTCAAGAGTTTGAATTTATTCAAATTTCATACACGGGATCTTTTATCCTGTACATTGAGCCGTACAAATGGAAAATAAGTTTGATTACTTGCTAGCCACCATAAACTTTTACACGTTCCGTCCGCTTTCTAAACCACTTTCCGCTTCGTTATGAACGAGCGCATGCTTATTCACGTAACGCGCACAGTGTGTATCATCTTGCGGTGTAAAGCAGCTGTAACGAAATGTTCTGACTCTACGAAGAGATAGAAAAAGATAGATAGATAGATAAGGAGGGAGAGAGGGAGAGGGAAGGAGAGAGAGAGCGAGAGAGAGAGAGAGAGAGAATCACGAATAAATTGATCGAAAAGCAAGCTTTTCAATATTTTTTAGTCTGTCCGTCATACCATAAACATTTCAATTACCGCTTTAAAGCTTTAGCAATTTATGTATTTCACCAGTAAAATTTCATATTCAAAGAGAAATAGAAGAGAAGTGTACGGCTTTGATCTTACGATTATCGCTTTACGCTTTATAAACTTTCTAAATCGCGTTTAGAATATCTACTCTTATCGTTGAGTTGTATTCGCCGATTGAATTAATAAATGCTTTTAAGTTAGTAGTCAAGCTGTTTTCTGTTAAGTCGGGTATAGATAGACAAAAGAAGGACGTTCGAAAAGAAATAAAGAAAGGAAGAAAAAGATTCGTCGAAAGTTTTCTTTAAACGATCTACTTCGACTTGTCGTTAGTCTACGATCTTTTATCCGAAACTTTTCATTCAGTGTTACCACAAATCTCGCGTCGAAAGATCTAATTCATTCGGCTTTCACTTGACGTCTCATTGTTTTTCCTTTTATTCTTGTCCTCTACAGACGGCATTATCCGATCGTGATGAAAATAATACACGCACACACATACATATGGATTTATTAGTATGTTTATTTGAATAAAATTTGCTAATAAACGCGGTCAATGTATAATACATACTGTACCTACTTTATTTTTTGCGAACGAAGCTTTCCCCCGCTTCTTCTCTTTCTCTCGTTGACTTTATCCTTTCACCTTAGCCACAAGAGATGGGTATCGTAAGAGCAGTTCGTGCTGATATGTCATGTGTACTTTCCATGAAATCGTAACGGCGTCAGTCGGTCAATATTCGACGTGCATTATATTGTATAACGGTGAAACTCTACCGATCAAAACGCATCCATGGGGAGCATAGCTCGCAGGTGGTTACTTTAGAAAATGCATCAAGTTTCTAAATCCTCAAGGATTCGAACGCGTACCGAGTTCTTCGTTCCATCGTTTCTCGATTATATGAATTTCTGCAGATACGAATTTAGTATTGTCTAGATAGATACTAGTATTCTCTCCGATCAAATTCATAGGAAATAAAAGAAAAGTAAGAAAAATAATCTGATAGTATTTGAATCGGAAATCGGTGTGCACCACATTTGCTTCGTCTTCTTTTACGTTTGTCGCACTTGTCTTTGATCATATCAGACGTGCTCGTTTGTTAGACGTGTCTACAGTCTAGAGTAGAGGTTCTCAGTGTAGGTTACACGGTAAAACTTTTCGAGGGTTACGTTAATTACAAAATTTCGTGTATGTGTGTGTGTGTGTTGTGCGTGCGTGCTTTATTTTATTTCCATCGTTATATTATAACTATAGTTTTATCTATCTAAATAAGGAGTACACCAGCTACATACACATTTCCAGAGAATATATGAAGCAGATTGAGAATCAGTGGTATAAAGTCTAGATTCTGTAAGAATAAGGAGAGGTACACCGTTCGTAAGATCAGATAAGCGTAATCTTTTGCAAGACTGTTTTCACAAAATTACGAAGATCCTTTCAAACGAGTTAGAAAGAGAAAAAAGATCGGACATAGATTTTTCGTGGTCGTTAAAAAAGTCAAATTGATGTTAATAAGTTCGTAATTACACTTGTATACAAAGTACTGGGTTATCCATGGCTTGTCCTAGATCCTGGAGAGGACTTTTCTACTTACGATTTTACCTATATAGTACGATGTCCTCTTACGAATGTGCACAGGGATGACTCTACTCTTATCATCTATGTAGGTCGCCAAGATTTATAGGCCAACTAAAAGCAAGCCACGATTTTGAGACAACGAGAGAGGGAGAGAGAGAGAGAAGAGTCTTGAAGATTTGGTCAAAACTTACGGATCTTTCTCCTTCCTTCTTGCAAAAGTCACGATTATTGGCTCGTATCTAGATTTCGTCCTTTCTTTAGTATTATTTTTCTATTTTCTTATCTCACATCGAATGGTTTACAGCGAAGGAAAACTCGATATAAAATTCGATCTACGTTGAGGGAAATTGATTCTGAAATATTATCAAAAATCATGAATCAAGGCGAAAGCCTAGGTTTAAATTTTTATTTGACGATACTCAATCGACGATATTAAATTTTTATTTGACGATATTCGTATTGTTTGATTGAAATTCCATGGGAACTTACTTTATGATATTTGCTTTCTTTTTCTTTGACAGTAGTATTTCAAGTGCTATTATATCCCTATTTCCACCTTCGAACTTTATTCGAATGACCGAGGTGTGCAAAAGCATCGAGTCGATAACGTTTTACGCTTATGTCACGTGCCGGACATGTTGCATTATTAAAGCATCACGCTTGATGTTCACATTTGTCCAACGACTATGCTCATTCCGAATGGTCATCGTCGACTCCGTATCCGAAAGTTTAGTTGGAATCGATCGAATCGATACCTTCATTAAGAAAATATCTTCATTAAGAAAATTCACGGACTATTCATATGAGATACCTAGAATTTATATTTCGATTTGTCGAGAAGCAAAGTTTTAGTTTTAACAAATCATTAAGTTCATTGATCGTAAAATATTGAAGCTGTGTTGTGTTGCTTCGAAAAAATAGATAAAGTACACCATACATGTAAGCGTTATCATAAGGTCATATCGATACTGGAAACAATTTTTCTCGTCAATGTCACGCGATCGTTAACGAGAATGACATTTTTGTGTCGTCGATAAGAACGAGAGAAGAAGATCGATAATATTGTGATAGTGATAAAGTACGTTTAAGCCTCATGGAAAGATCACCGGATGTCGAAGTTTAAGATGAGATCAATCGATTGATCGATCGTTTTTTATATTATTACGTATTCTAGAGTCGATATAATAAGGTATACGATATGTCATAGCAAAACTAGTTTGCACGTGTTATGAGTAAACTACTTGAGCGCATGACCGCACGTGCACATATCGTAGCAAACAAAAACTATCAATTTAGATTAGTTTGCTTTAACAAAAAGGATAATTTAATATTTCAAGATTCGATAATAACGTCTATTGAACTTGTATAACTCGAAAAGTAGGAAACTTGAAAAGTCTGCTTGGTAATCAGTGAACGAAGAATATTTTATAAGATGAATTCTTTTTTGCCTGTCGGTATAGTTGAAAATGTAATATCACTAGCAGCGATACGTGTGTAATGTTCATACAAATCGCAAGCCGAAGTAGAAACCGATATATAAATTTGGTTGACTTGTAACTTTGTTACGAGTCGAGCAGGAGAGAAAAAGTCTTTGTTTCGCAGAAGAAAAAGCCAGAAAATCAAATAACGACAAAAGGTCGAAACGGTGTCGGCAGTACTATCGTATTACGATTACTTTTTATCGAACATTGAGAATTTTACGCAGGCGTTGGTACATACACGCGTTCACTGACGTTTCATTTTCTATTGACCTAAACATATATAATGGAAAACGATACGACTCACTCTCCTTTTTTTCTTTTTGTTTTTTGTTTTCTCGTTAGCCTTTTTTCTCCTCTTTACAACCTGCTGTCCTATATATTCGAGTATCAATGTGCGTGCGTGTACTTTAATGATTCATTTAAATTCCCACGCTGAATTTCTTTTCCTTTCTTTCTTCTTCTTTTTTTTTTTATTTTTTATTACGAGTAAAAAAAGAACACTATAAACGTCCAATTAAAATTATTTTTAATCTTACAACTCGAGCTATAGTACTATTTTTAGTTAAAATAAAAAAAGGGAAGAAACATAACGAAAAACGTAGACGGGGAGAATCGATCGATCATTGCCGCGGCTTCGCTTTCGTAGCGCGTCGATGGAAAATAGGTTAATTCTAGGACGCGCTATCCCGGAGGACGAGGCAGATATTTAGGCCATGACCAGGTCGCGATCAATATAGCGTCCCCCAACATCGAGCAGCTTTCGACGAAAGTCTCCATCGAATGTCGGGACCGAGCTATGTTCACGTGTATTCATTCTCGCAATCGAGATCGATATATCACGACACAGTCTACGAGTTGATACGAAATTTTATTCATTTTAAAATAAGTTATGGCAGTAATAGTACGCCTTCTAAAGTAAGGAGAAAATATTATTTCTAACTGATAAAACGAGGATTATATGTTTGAAAAGCTCTCGTTGCGTTATTATTTCTAGTCATCGTATTTCCAGTCATGTTTTCAAAGAATAGTAGTTTCGATATCGTAATTGATTCTTGTAGAATTTCATAGATTACGAAATTAATAACGAATAATGACGTTTATATTTTCAGGCACACATGAAGTTCCCGCCAGATTATCCGTACAGTCCGCCAAGTATTCGGTTCATGACGAAAGTTTGGCATCCGAACGTGTACGAGGTGAGTGAATACATGAATTATCGATCCCCCGCATACCTCTCGTTTCATCCATCCCTTTTCGTCTCTTCTCTTGCTCTCTCCCTTTTCCATCCTACCCTTTCCTGTGTCCGCCACTTTCCCCTTCTCTTTCATTCTCCCCGTGTCTTTCACCCTATGCCATGGCTTTCACGAGTATCAACTTTTACGTCGTGCTCTCTTGCAAAAACCTTCTCTCTACGACGAGCCGACGTCTCGTCTTCTGCGAAAGCGTTTAAAAAAGACATAATGAACAAACGAATCGTTCATCCGCGTAATCCTCATCGACTTTCACCGCGTTTCGTTCGATTGTTTCTTTTGCAAGTGAGAATCGTGAATCGATGTGAACTGGAGAAAGAGAAAGGTGTATACATGAAAGTACGATTGTATTACTATGAAAACGATAACAGTCTAAACATTTTCGATAGTAATTTAGCAAGATTAGCTTGGACGACAAAACATTTTCTTCGATCGAATAATCGCGATTTGAAGCTCAGGGCTGAGGAGGATTATTAAGCGCACGTGTACTTGACGTAGACTTTACTCTCTTGGCCTTAGAACATGCTCCTCCTGATGTCGACCCTTAGCCAACTAGAAGGAAGGAAGGTGGAGTCATTGACCGACAAAAGGTTCTTGGACATCCGTGTCCAGTTGTTAACCGAGAGATCAACCTTGTGGAACACTTAGACGAATAGACTCGTGACTAACGGGAATGGCACAAACATCTTTCTATCTCTCTTTCACACATACATGCATGCCTTTTTTGCTCTCTTCCCTAGCGTTCCAATCGTGAGTCGTGAAAAAAATGGTAGAGACCCGCGTGGGTGGCGCGCATACACACATAAACGTTTCTCCGCTTCTCTTCGAGCTCAAGCTTTCGAACTGGAAAAGCGTCGAGTCAGCGCAAACTAGCGTCGCGCATAAAGCATTGTTGATATTTCAACGAGGTGGGAATGGAAAAATCGAAGACTGGTACGTTTTAAGAAAGGCAGTTCGTCGTTTCAAGGTCGATGCTCTCTTTCTCTCTGTTTGCCTCTGTCTCTGGCTTTCTCTCTCTCTCTCTCTCTCTCTCCATTCCTTTCTTCGGTCTGCTCTTGACCAGCTTTTTTTGAAGGTTTAATTCGATATGCCTCTTAAAATTGATTGATAAATTTTGTTTTTTGTGGCAGAAATATATTTCTCTGTCTATATACAGACGAATTTCGATCTTACTCGCATAAGTTTCCGTCGAAATGAAACGTGTAGTCTCCTTCGTCAAGTGTTCCGTTTGATCGTATGCCATCCTGTAAGGGTTTGAAGGAGTAGAGAATAGGGGGGAGAGAGAGAAAGAGACAGAGAGACAGAGAGAGAGAGAGAGAGAGAGAGAGAGAGAGAGAGAGAGATCCTACGTTACTCTCCGTAGAGTGGTCGTCCGGATTTCCTGTCGCCTCGTTGAACTCTCCACGAGTTACGACTCGGCTTGGCTCGACCATCCGGGCTAATCGAACGTTACACCATTGCACCCGGTTGCTGGTGTTTTTACGCTTAACCGAGACTGGAGAGGAGCGTGAAAGAGCGTAGACGAGCGTGAAAGCTTCTGCGATATCTTCTGGAAAATCTATGCCCAGAGAGTGAAGTCATCAAGAAATTCTTGTGAAACTTTCGAAGAATACAGTTGCGCTCGAACGATTTGTCACTTTCATTTTCAAATATAGTCATATACTTTTGATTTCACCTATGTATGCACGTATAGATTATTATACGCGTGATTATAAAAAAGTTTGCTTTAAATGAAAAATACCTAAACAGAATCGTTCCCATTTACTTACTGCTCATTTCATTTGGAATATTATCGTAATTATAAGAAAGTACCGTCTTGAGGTTCTGAACGTGATGTCACAACGAACTACGCTAGAAGCTAAGATCAGATATATATTATAAAGAGATGGAGAGAAAGAGAAGGAGAGAAAAATCGAAGAATCGTTGATGTAGCAAGATGTCTTCGAGAAGATAAGATCGACTCTTTCAATTTGTCGAAGAAATAAATAATTAAAAAGAAAAGAAAAAGAGAATATAATAATAAAAAGGGATAAGCGAAGAGAGAAGGAGAGAGTAGAGTAGTAGAGGCATCGAAGTGTCCGAAGCGAGCACGTATCGGGTGGTTGCTTTATTACGGAATCTCTTCGCTGCCCTCGTAGAGAGGTCGACGCCTCGAGAGATCCGGCGAAGCGTGGAACGCGTGCTCGAGTGTGTGCACGGTCACGTACACACGTGCATAAAGCTCATGCGTTTCTCTCTCTTTCTTCCTCTTATGTGTGTATGTGTATTTTACTCGGCTCTCTTTTTGCTTACGATCGCGTGCCTACTTCGTGTGTGCGTACGTCGCACCGACTGCGTTCGTGAGCGCTCGCGCACGTTCGTTCACGGGGGAGCTCTGGTCCGAGAGCTTCTCTCTCTCTCTCTCTCTCTCTCTCTCTCTCTCTCTCTCCTCCTCTCTTTCTTTCTCCCTATCTTTCTATCTCTCAGTCTCTTTTTCTCTCCCTCATCGACTAAGGTCGCGCTCGGGACCTCCGAACGACTATTAACGGGACAGGATCTCTCTTGAGTCTGTGAGAACTGAGCGTGCATTACCCTGGTAAAGAGATAGTAAGAAAGAAGAGAGAGAGAGAGAGAGAGAGAGAGAGAGAGAGAGAGAGAGAGAGAGAGAGAGAGGACACGCGACTTGGTTGCTCGTTTAGCTTGAGTTCAAGGTAGAACGCGATGGGATTTACGCGAGGGACCACTCGCTGCTATAAGAGTAAGAGAGAGAGAAAAGCTGAGAAATTCTCTTTCTCACTTGTGACGTTTACCTCGAGCTTTTGCAATTCTACCTATCTTCATGGTATCACGTTTTGAAGTTAACTGAAACTCAAAGGCCTATGGTTTTCACTATCGTTACGTTTCTTTCATTCTCATTCTCTTTTTCTCTCTTTCTTACGTGACCATGAGCTTTATCGATCATTGCTTCGTGAAGAAAGTTGGCAAATAAACGCTATTATACCTCGTGTAAATGAACTACTACAACTTTTATTTGTGACGAAAATTCCTTTATCTGTTTTATTTTCATTTGATAAATCATAACTCGGCAATAATACTTTTGTTTACGATCGAGATTATTTTATCTGGGATAGTGAAATTTTTAGGAACGTCACGTATATTTGTTTCCTTTATTATTCGTTTATATCTACACGTTATTCATAAACACTGATATAATTTCAACACATTCCCAAACATCGCATCCAATACCAGATGTAATAAAATAGAAAAAGAAGTATGAAAAGAACGATTATCGTTGGTTTTTCGCAAATTCAACTTCGAATTTGTGGGAATCATGAATCGTTTGTTCCTCGGCTGGATCACAAAGAGTCGTATTTATTTTTATGCTTGGCCGTGCGCAAGCGAGTTCGTTTCGCCCACCTTTTCCAAGTATCGTCTCGGACGAGAGAGACTTTCAACCCGATGAAAATTTGTCTGGCAAAGCGAATTTCTAAGAAACGTTTCGACTTGAAATATCGTTCCTATACGCAAGCGAATCTCCTAATTTCGTCTGCATTCATTAAATCCGAATAATCGAATCCTGACTCTTTCAAACGAGACGAGATGACAACTTGCTTACCGTTTCGTGCTTACTACTTTACGTTCTAGTCTTTTTTCATTTGCTTCGCAGAACGGAGATCTGTGCATATCTATCTTGCATCCACCGGTAGACGATCCACAAAGCGGTGAACTGCCATGCGAGAGGTGGAACCCAACGCAGAACGTTAGGTAAGATCGAATGTGTTCCACGTGAGGATCTTTCGGACTTCCTCGATCTCTTTTCTCCATTCCTAGCATCATCATCATTATTATCATCATCGTTTCATCGTCCTACATCAAGTATATCGATACAGGTAGAAGAAAATAAACGGTAAATGGATATTCCTTTGATACCTCTTACAGGACGATCTTGCTGTCAGTGATCTCACTCTTGAACGAGCCCAACACATATAGCCCTGCCAATGTAGATGCCTCGGTGATGTACAGACGCTGGCGTGACTCCAAGGGGAGAGATAAAGAGTATGAAAATATCATAAGGTAAGGAGCAAGTATCGAGAAGGAGGATGTATGACTCTCTTTCTCTCTCTCTCTCCTTTCTCTCTTCCCTCTCTGTTTCACATACACACTCCTTCACTCCATTGTTCTTACCTTTTCGTACCGTTATAACTTAGTCTTTTTCTCGCACCGCTCCTACAGTTCTAAGCGAAAGTTCTCGCCTCGTGGGAGACGTATATCGTTGATTCTCATGGATTAAAATGATGAGCGTTCCTTAGTAATAAATCACGATTGAGATTTTCTCCTATTCTTCGTTTATATCTACATGATTTTCGATATTCGAAATAGGAAAATTATGAGGTTCTGATTCTTCTATTTCACTAATTAAATGAAGTTAGATCGATTGATAGAAATATATAAATCGATTTTCAAACACAATCGTGTTATATAGTGATATTTTATGTGGAAAGTGTTTGACCAATTATCTATACTTTTAATCGATATCACGTATTTTCTTGAAATTCGATTTACACAACTTTCGAGATAAACGATTCGTCTCTTACGTTCCTTTGTTCAGGAGGAATACGACGAATAAAAATGGCGGCATATTTGAACGTAGACGCGTTCTATGTTAACGACAATTAAAAGAAGCGTAATCGTGATCAAAGTATTTCCATGCAATAAATATTTGTGTTTACAGGAAGCAAGCTCAAGCAGCCAAGATGGAGGCTGAGAAGGAAGGTATCGTAGTACCGGTAACATTGGAGGATTATTGCATAAAGACGCGTGCGAGGCCAGCCGAACAACAATTGGATATGACGGATTTCTACGACGATGAATACGAACTAGATGACGACGAAGATGAACAACTTAGCGCCAGCGATTACGAAGATGGCGACGATAGCGGAAACGGAGAGTCGTGATCCATTTCTTAAAATTATAAATTACGCGAAACGCTAATTATTACCAGTTCTGTATAGATTAATAAATTAATGAGCTTCTAAACCGGACGCGCTCGCTCTCTCTCTCTCTCTCTCTCTCTCTCTCTCTCTCTGTGTCTTTTTCTTTCTTTCAGATTGTATACATAGATACACGTACATTGAAATAACAAATATACACTTCTCTCTTTTCCTCCCTTTCGCGATTTGTTCCTCTTTCTATCTCTTTCGTCTTTTTCTCTCTTTCTCTCTTTCTATTTCTCTCACTCTCTTTTTCTTTTCCGTTTCTATATACAAATGTGCCACGTAAATTTTCAACTAACGCGTCGCATTGTCATATCATATGGCTTCGATTGCCGCAAGTAAGATCGAAGACATCGTCAATTAACGTGTTCTCACGAGTACCGATCATATTTCCATCTCTTGATAGTTATTTTTGACGGCACATCGAATTACTCCCACGTAAATGCCGTGTTGTTGATTACCAATTAGAAATGATATTTTAATAAAAATGCGACTCTCCTTTGTTAAGCGATTGATTTATAAATTAGTGAAATGAAAATTGTATACATTTGTTTTAATCTTGGGAGCGGAGATATCTATCAAAAAGCTTCTCCGTATCGAATCGAAATAGAATAATTGTGTTGCTGTCCGAGACACGTGAAAAATGTTAACAAAGTTTTGGAGAGCGTCGTACCGTTAAGTTGTCGGGGATACCGTGTTTACAAGCTCCTTAACTTAAGCAATATACGGTATGAATATAAGTACTTCGGTAGGAGCACCGTGCTTGTTGTGTTGTGGCTGGCACATCGATCTTCGAAATAACAATGAGAAGGGTCGATTGATTTACCCCTCTGGCAGAATCCTCTATGCTATTAAATTTATACATAAAGTACAAGAATTGGTATTAGAAAAAAAAAAAAAAACGAAGTACCTATTTATCTAGCGAATTCAAAGTTACGAGCGGGTACATCAATTGATCCTAAGTATACAATCTTATTATACATATGAAATTTATGAAAAAACATGAAATGTGAAATTACATCGTAATGCGTGATGATTATTTATGCTGTAAAGCCAAAAGTGTAATGTCGAGAAGAGTACTACAACGCCAATAATGAAAAATGGAGCAAGTTGTCCAGGAAGACTCGTATTCGAAATCTCAAGTTCGGTTTCTATTAACAATTAATCGATCTGAGATAAAGAATTTATCGAGTCTACGAATATTATAATATATTACTTATTACCAATTTTTCTTATCTTTAACGCGGCCATTTTCTGTTATGATCACGAATAACTTGCGTAAAATCTAACTATCGAACTTCAACGATTAATGAGAAAGAGACTTCGATGGATTGCTTGCTTACATTTTCACGCGTAAGATAATTTTTATTACAGAAAATATCTCAGTTGTAAACTATAAAATTAATGTCGGGGAAACGTTTGAAACGAGTACCAATGTATGTCTGAGATGCCTACATGCATCGTGCTACATCCACGAAGCTAGTTTAACACGTAATGTTAAAAGCCCCCTATTTAGAGCTTTTATAATAAATAAGCTTATATAATGGTAACTATCAATATAAATATCTAAGTATCTAATCTTTTTTGCTTCCTTTTTTCTTAATTTTAATCATGTCTATTATATTATCAATATCCGATAAAATAAATGTTTTTTTAATTTTTTTTTTTTCTTAATCGCAGTTACCATTTTTAATATTACAATGTTTTTATTTCCAAATAATATAAAAAATTGTTAACTATATACCAAGCTACATAGCTTACTATTTTCTTAGTGACAATAAACTATAATGAGATAGCAATCATTTTTGATATACCAAACGTCGAAAGAGTTTTTTGTTTATTCCCTATCTTTTTGTATAAGCGTCTTATTACGATAATTTATATTTTTTTTATTGTAAACTTCGATAATCGTAAAGTACTGATTAATGATTTGTTTCATTCGTCGAATTTAATTTATACAAGTTTTAATGCAGAACTTATATCAGTAGTTCTTACCATTGAAAATATCAATTTTCTTTTACGAAAGATCAAATACCGATAATTCGTTTACAAAACTGTGCCCATAATCTTTTTCTAATTTCATATGAATTTTTTGATGAAGGAATTTTTGCTTGTATTAGGGGGCTTTTATATTAAATAAGGGACATACTCTGTGACAATGTTTGAGATAACTTTTCACTATTAACATCTGGTAAAGTCAAGCTTTATTTCTTAGAAGAAGCTTAAAACAGATGTGAATTGAAATAAACATAAGTTTACTATTTAAGTAAAAGAAATATCAGATATGGCTAACTTACTCTGTGGCAGTGTATCTGTGCTCGTATGACTGAAATTGTAAATAGTACATGAAACACACAATCTTAAAAAAACATAAAATGTGTATATGGTACTTTCACTTCGTTCTCCATCAGCCATTTTATTGAAAGACCAAAATTAAATGTTGAAAGTGTTAAACCATAAAATAAAGATGGAAGTTTATTTAAATTTCAATATTGCCCAAACATATACTCAGCGCTTGAAGTAGTATAGTAAAAATGAATATTCCCTAGTTCCTCTAATATAATATAAAGAAAAAAAACTTCGTTTCATGTTTCTCTTACAATTAGGTATGTAACGATAGGAAATTGTGTAAGACATTTAAGTAATGCTAATAATTTGTATACATGATTATTTTTTCTTCTTTTTTGTACATACCAATAAAAATCTTCATACAATTATTAATAAATTTCTAGTGCAGTAATGGCACGTGTCTCATTAATAAATTGAAATAATATTACAGTAAGGGTCATACTATAAACAATTAATGTAATAAGCAATATAAAAGTTCATAGAAATTAAAAAAAAGAAAGAATAACATATTGTAAATTCGTAATATTCATCTATGATACGCAAAGTATATTTTAAAAAAAGTTTGTAAGAGGAAGCTTCATTTTTATTGTATCAATGTTATTCGTAATATATTATTTGTTTCAGGCAACAAGTAAGTATAATATATGTATAATTTACGCATATTTATTTGTACCGTAAAATTCGTTGTACAAACATTTTTATTTGATATTACATTACAAATTATATTGAAAAAATATTTTTTAATGTTAATGTTCTAATTTTTCATACATGTTTTTTTAGGGATTCCAACTAATATGTGATTTTTAGGTGTACATGTCTCTGGTATTAATTTACCAAGATATACTGAATAATTAAATTGCTCTGCTTGTAATTTCCTATCAGTGTCTATAATAGCCATACATTCATATCCTTGTTGAGTTTTAGCATTCAATTTATCGTGTGTTTGATCTGCAGCATGACTAAGAGTCAAATATTGTTTGTTGTTTATGTGTTTCTTAAAAACATCACTTCTTGGATATGTTAAATGATGACAATTGTGTAATGATCCATAACAACATGGACAACTTACAAAAATAGCATTTTTTTTGATACATTGTTGAATAACTAAATCAGTTGCTACTCCGCAAGCATGTAAAGATATACCTATATTAAAATTTCCTTTAAAATAATCCAAATTACACTGATAAAATTTAATATTAGTCAATTTCAGCAGCTTCACTCTTTCTTTTGCTCTATTTAAAGACTGTTCTTTATTTTCTAATAATATTACAGTACAGTTTGGTAAGAGATATGCAAGTAAGACTCCAAGGTGACCACTACCAGAACAAAAATCTACAATAACATCACCTGCTTTTGCTAATTTTATAACAGGTTTACATAAGTTTTCCAACTGTTGAGATTTTCTTTTCAGACGAGAAGGCGGTAAAGATCCACCTTCTGGAGTTATATCAAAAGGAATATTTGTCCAGTCAAAACATATTTCTGCACCATAAGTTTCTACATCAAGTTCACTTATAATTTCTGCATTATGGATAATTTGCATGGAATATTCTATGTCTTTTTGTTTTGTGTAGATACGACTTTTTGGTTTATATCTTTTGGGATCACTTTTATATAAACTTTCATTAGAAACTTGAGGAAGTATATAATTAATTTCATTATTAATTTTCTTTTCTTGAATAGATAAGCAACTTAAACATTCCAGTATAATATGATCTTGCACCATTCGCCCGTACCACTTAGTTATCAATGGTAATAATTTGAGTATTGCATCACTCGAATATGTTGTAAGCAATATATGCACGCAAACAAAAATAATTATATCAGCTAATGTAATATAAGAACCTTCTGCATATTTATGTTCTGGTATTTGAGCTTTATATTCTGTTATTACATCTTGTGCACTATTTTTCTTAAACTCTACATATTTGTACAAATTATGTATCCTTAACGGTTGCGACATATGACATTCAAATCTTGCAAGGCTATGAGGCAATTCTACTTCATTCGAACTATCTAAATCAAGAAATTTTAACATGTTAATCATATCTATTTCACAAAACTTAGTCCAGACACTGCTTTCCAAGCAAGCTAATAAGCATGACTCTTTAAATCCCAACAAAGATCTACAGTAATGTAATGGACAATCTATAAGAGTTGTTTTTATAATCTGTCTTAGTATAGCACAAAGTCCTGCTATGTAACTTGTTTTATTTAAAACTATACTAGGTAATTCACAAGAATTTACATCATGAGGAATCTCATTTTTATCTATAATTTCATATACAAATTGAGATATATCTACAATATATGCACATTCATTTAACTTTTGTTTAGTTTGAATCAATTTAATATTGATTTCAGAATTGCAATATTTTATTGTAAAAAGAGTTATAACTGTTTCTATTGGAGCAAGGCATAAATCAGTCAATGAATATATCTCTAAATATGCTTCATTCATTTTTTAGGTTTTTGAAACCACTAAAATATATTATATCGTTATAAAAAATTTATAAACAAATTTATTTTCACTTACTATACACTAGCTCTCAACTGTCTGGCAACTTTACGAATAATTCTTTGCCTCAGTATATTTTCCCTCCAATATACACTAATACAAGAAATAAATGCTAAGACAAACATAAAACCTTCAAATTTCCAAAATGCTCTTTCTTCTAACCATGCTACTCTGTCACAACTGAAATATAAACCATTGAAATATATATACAGAAATTCATCTTTATTATAAAAAATTCCTATTAACTATAAATTACCTTCTCGTTATAATTTCTCCACTTCTACACTTCAAAACTTCTTTATACCTGGCATGGATACACACTGCAATACTTTCACTTGCTATTTCAAAAGCATCACATGGATGACATTCTGTAATTATTTCATATTCATTTCCTGGTACACAAACAGTATTATTCTCAAAGTTATCGAGATAAAGTTTATTTGGAGAATTTGTCCAGTGACTTTCAACAACCAACACTAGAATTGTTAATCTACACAAAATAAAAAAGAAATTATTCTATTTATGTATACAAATGACTACTTACTAAAGAATTTTATAAGACAAAGCAAACAATGATCTGTTTACATGTATTAATCATGAACACAACATAAAAGATACTAAAAGACAATCATTGAAACGTGAATTACAACTGACCCTCCTAATAAAATTATACCTAGCAACATTCGCTTCTTTGTACAAGACTCAATCATTTCGTATATTCCTACTTATATTTACACTCTTAATTCAAATTATGCTATCCTTTCATAATAAAATTAATATTCATGTGTACAATGTACAGCACCATAAATTATTTTTTATATGAGATGAAATCGACAGTTGATGTTGATCGACGCGCCACTCTGTGTTAAGCTGTAAAAGCTACATTAATAGTATCACCATGATCTTAATTTCAAATTGGAATATTCATCACAAAAGATAATAAGTTGTGAAATAAAATATTACATCATGTTATTTCGTTAGAATGAACTTAATGAATATTCCCTGATCTATAGATATTTTAATTTTATAAATGTTTCAATTAAAATATTTGTTTTTATTATTAATTAATTACTTCTTTTTTGTAAATTTTTCTGTTCTTTTGCAAATATTATACATTCTGTTTCTACTGATGATGCCAATTTTATAAGTATAGGAATTTTTTCTAAAACTGGATTATCTTTCTGCAAATATCGAATCCAAGATATTGCAGAATCCTTAGTAGATGTACCAGTGGCACATATTGCAAAATAAACACCATCCTCTTGCTCATGCACTGTAGGTGCTATAACAATTTCATTTGTCTTCCAAAATGGAATTTTGATCTTGCTAACATCTAGAAAGAAATATGAATAATCTTTATCGAATACAGTTGATTACTTTTAATACAGTAAATATCATTAACGTACCATCAGGATTTTCATATTCATAAGTACTCTTTATTGGGTCTGCTCTCAAAATGAAATAATCAACTGACTGATTTGCAACCCAAATCTTGAAAGGACCTTCTACATACATAGGCGTGTCCTTTCTTAATTTTAAATGTTGTACTAATAAATTTTTTTGAATAGGACTTATAGCAGATATTATCCATGTATCTTCAATAGATTCCTCTATATCTTTTGTCTCAAATTCAGATGTAACTGTTGTTACATCAACACTACTTATCTTTTGTATTGCTATTCTGGCAAGTATTTTTGGATCTGTAGGTATTGGTTTAGGAACAGGCCAAGGATTTAAATTGACAAATTTAGACATCCAATATAACATTCGCCATAACTTTTTCAATGGTCTAGCATGTTTACCAAAGATATTTAAGAGAATATCTTCCAATTCTTCATCAGGTATTACTTGATTATCTTCCATTTGTTGTAATACATCGGTAGCAACATCTTGATGTTTTGGATAATATCTGAATACGACATTAAAATAATTTCTTGGAATATATGGTCCTTTTGGAAAGATATTTAATAAGGCTTTATAAACTTCAAGATCCTTATGTATACCATAAACTTCCATGTATTTCAAAGCTAATTTAATAAATTCTAATTGACCTCTTTTATATGTTTCTTGTTCATAAGTTCTTATAATATCAAGGAAACTCTCTTTATTTTTTTCTTTCGTATTTTCAAACACAGATGTCATAAGTGTATTACTTCTCTTTGTTTTCTCTTCCTTAAGAAAGTTTTGGGCAACGTGAAATAAACGATTTGTCGCTAAAGGTAAAATTAAACAACTTCGTTCATTGAATTTCTTTTTAGTTATTACAGAATACCTAAACACTGAACTATTCCTCTTTATTAAATATCTAAAAAGTATTTTATTACCGATCATTTTATTTATAAGATAAATTATATATATATATATATTTATATGTGTGGACTTTTTAAAATTATTTACTTAGATATTTTATTAATTTTTAAAATGCTTTTTGAATTTATTTCTAAATTATGCGTATTAACAATCTATCTAACCTCGTTTAGTCAATGAATCCAGTTCGAAAGTGTTTCGACAAAACAGAGCGCAACTCTACATAGTTCTATTGATAAGGTAGATTTATTGATTATTGATAAAACAGTTTATTATTTTAATATTAATAATTAAAGTAATGTTTATAACTGATTATAAATTTTATTAAAAATTATAAATTAAATTAATGTATATGTATTCTTGCAGTATATTCTTAAATATTCTTAAAGCAATTTTTAATTAATATATTGATTTTGTTGCGAGCAAAGAATACATAGACCCGGCAACCCAGCGATAGTGTTTGTAAAGAATATTTTATATTCATTTATATATAATGGCTCAGCAAGATTCAATATATGATTTAGCTTATCGAGGTAAGACGTCAGACGTGAAAATTTTACTTAATGAAACTGAATCTTTGAAAACACAAACAGATAGCGTAAGTATTCAAATCTAATACACGATCGACGATTTTATCGAGGTTATTTAATCGAGGTTATAAAACGAACGTTAAACTGCATATTTGATTTTTAGAATGGACGAATGTTGATACACTGGGCTGCTTTAGGCGGACACGATGATCTAGTCAGATATTTATTATCTCTCGGTGTACCGGTTGATCCAACAGACGACGTGAGTTTCTATTCTTTTTATTTTACATCACGATGACAAAACTGACAAAGGAGATATCAGTTTGTATATAATAGAAATGAGCGGGTAATCTCAATATTTTTCTATTAGATAAATATATTAGATAAATTAATATCACTCGTAAAAAAACTTATGATATTGTTTTGCATTGAATTTTCACAATAGTAATTATAAAAAAATCGAAACAAAATGTAATTTAAAAAATTCTTTTATTTAATGATCACTTTATAGACAAACATGACACCATTAATTCTGGCAGCCTCTGCTGGACGAGAAAAAGCTGTTAACACTTTACTTGCCGAAGGTGCAAATGTTAATGCGACGACTATAGATGGACATTCAGCATTGCAATACGCAGCATCAAAAAATTGGAAGTCAATATGCGTTGCACTGCTCAGAAAATATGCTAACATAAATATTGCTGACAAAAGAGGAGCGACTCCTATGCATAGAGCTGCTTCGAAAGGAAATGTTGCAATTGTCCAAGTGTTGATAGAATATGGAAGAGATTTGAAGATAGGTCTTGTATTATTTGATGATTTTTCAGAATCAATAATAATTAATGATTAATCATTAATCAATTATTAATGAATCTCATCATATATTAATGTATGAACGTTACGTGGATCATTTATTTTAGATCAGAGAGACGCATATGGAAATACCCCATTGCATCTAGCTTGCGAGGAGGATCGTCAGGAGGAAGCAAAGATATTGGTAGCAAATGGCGCCGATATAACATTGACCAACAAAGAACGCAAAACTCCATTGGATCTGGCGAATCCTGGATTAGCTCGAACGCTTAAAGAACTAAAGGAAGAACCAATAACAGCTGGTACTGCTTAAGACTTTTTTTTTTATATTTCAATTATACTTAAATGTTGATTTTCTTCAATATGAAAAAGAAAAAAAGTAAATAAATAAAACGCGTGATTATACAAATAAAAATACTCCAAGATTAGTGCTTAATTTGATCTACTATTTTAGCATTTATTATACTTTTCTTTTATATACTTATGATGCAATCAACGTTTATATTTATTCCATATAAAACATATCAAAACTCTTCCTTCCACGTTATTTCAAACTTCTCACTTTTCTCTCCTAGTTTCATTGTATATGACGTTAACCCCGATTATCGAATACTTTCACAATGATCACTTCTCGTCACAGTCTCGGTTAATCATCATGTCCTCTACGTTGCGTTCGAATTTTTTTTTTATTTTTTTTATTTTTTTATTTTGTATGCTATAACGGCAAGTAGGACATGATACAAGAAAAAAAAAAACAACGAGAAATGAACATCCTCTCAAAGCGATTATATACACAATTCACAGTGTTCACAAGTGGAAAAATTTCTTGTATAAAGAGATTGCATATCATTTTAATCGGCTTTAAGCATCGACATGATATGCTGCCTCTGAAATCAACAGCACGTATAATGGCAGTTCCGTTCTTCTATTTGTTTGTTCCTTTTTTCTTTTTCTTTTCTTATTTTTAGAATCATGCCTTCAAAATCTTGCCTAAAATATCTCTAGGAAGCCATAGTTTAACACCTTATTTCGTTTAATATATTAAAGGCCTATTATTAATTAGTATATTTTCCATGTTTGCTAGTCGCATCAAAATATATTCTAACCCTGGCACAATGTTTGCTATAAATGCCTTTTGGTACAAAGGATTCCATAAAATGTGTATGTAAAAAAATGCATGTATAAAACATCTTCACGGTACTTGGGTCGGTGATCGCTTTAACGCAATTTGTGAAATTTGCGCCTATACATTGGGACCCACCCAAGTCAGACGAATTTGAGTCACAATTTATTATCATTTTTTTTTCACTTTCCTTTTTTTTCTTTTTTCTTTAATCGTTTCCCTAATCAGTTCATTTCAAAAGGTTAGTAACAACTGAATAGCTAATTCAAAAAATCATAAATAAAACTGTAATGTCTTAAGTACAAAAAAAAATAAAGTCTTTGCGTCACACTGTTACCTAACTTCCCCAAAAATGTAATTGTGCTTAGAATTAATAGAGGAATCATATTAAATGTCCATTCTAAAAAGCAACGATCGTATGAATGCAATGATGTAAAGTGACGAATAATTACACCATATAAATATTTCATCTAAATGTTAAAGAGAAAGCAAGCAGTATGTACGAAAGACGAAATGCAATTGAAAACTTCAAATGTACGAACCTTTTAAAATGAAACTGAAGTACAACTATCCTTCTCAATTTGTCATATTTTATTTATATGATCCGCATAGTATTAGTTTAATTATGATACTATTTGTAATAATAATAAAATATTATAATAATTAATAATACTACTAATAATAATAATAATAATGTGTGTGTGTTTGTGTTGGAGGATGCTATTGATAGCAACAAAAATATAATGTAATAGTAATAATAATAATGATAATAATAGTAATAATAATAATATTAATAATAATAATAATAATAATAATAATAATAATAATAATAAGGACTAATACCTTAATGCTATCTAATAGTTTTGTTAAGTTGTTATAAATTATGCAGTAATCCGCTCTGTTATTGACTTTTCTATTTTTCTCAAACACTTAACTTCTTGACATGCATCATATCAATTTAAAATCATGCTTGCATTCATACCGCTCGGCGGTTAAGTTATTAATTAATAAGTTGTAAAATTATATACACATCCTTAAACAAAAAGACTTTTCTTCTTCTTACACTCGACGTCTCATGGCATTTTATGGGAAGCATATAAAACTCTAATGAAAATAAGGAAGAAAACAAATAGAGTAGAATAAAAACAAAGAGATAATTACTTCCTATAAACTATCATCCAATTCGCAGGATCAATATACACAGATCCATCTTTATATATCTCTTAATAGCACTCTTAAGAAACAGGACTTTTATGCGTTATCCTCCTTGTAAAATTTTATCACTGAAAGCGAATGTTAGATCGAATGTACTGAATTCAATTGACTTTATATAGTCGAAGTTTACATAAGATCGAGAAATTCCGCTATCGTTGTTGCTTCGTTACGCGACGCAGGCTGTTTTCTTCGTGTTTGCACATTTTAAAAGGTTTACAGAACTTCAATTAGTATTTTCTTCGCCATCGATACTTTCGTCTTGCGTTGTCGAATCATCGCCGGACCCTCCAGTTTGCACAGATCCACGTTTTAGCCTCGTAGAGCTCAAACTTATAGCAGGTCCACCACGCCTTTAAACAAATTTACGAAAAGAGGGTTGCATGTTATGCGCCTACAGAAAGGTCTTATACTCCAATTGCATTTGTAATTATTTCATTATTTCGAAAATATCAATTATCCGAATTGTCTATTAGATATTTACCTCAATTTGTTCTTCAGATTTGCTACTTCGCGCGTAAGTTCCTCTTGAGATTCCAGCATATCATCCATCTCTCTTTGAGCTTTTCGCTTCATGGCTTTGTGTCTACTGATTTCTTCTTCCGCTTCGTCTAACTGTCTCTTCAATGTCTTCATTCTAGCATTTACTTTCTCCACTTGCTCCTTGTATTGATCGGCGTTTCTCCTCTCATCTTCCAATTGTATACTCATTTCTTTCAATTTCTTTTCCAATTTGCGATTGATCTTTTGTTGAGCGAACCTCTCCTTTGCTTCCGTCTCCAGTTGTTCGTCCAAATTATTTATCTTCGATTCTAATTGCTGTATCGTAGCTTTTGTCTTGGCACGTTGAGCAGTTTCTAATTCGGCAAGTTTCGCCTTCAATTCCTTGTTTTGTCTCTCCAACAACATTCTGTGAGATTCGAGTTTCTGTGTCGTAGATCGTTCGGTAGCCAAATCAGTCGACAATTGTTCTATTGTGATCTGTCCCTTTCTTGCGCGATCCACAGCGACCTCGGAAATAGATTGTTCCTCTTCCAACTCTTCCTCCAAAGTAGCGATTCTTGCTTCGAGTCTACGCTTCTCATCGAGCATTAAAGTTCCCTTATTGGCATTGTTGTTGACTTCCTCTTGAAGTTCGTCTCTCTCGTTTTCAGCTGCTCGTCTAGCGCGTTCGCTGTTAGCAAAGTCTTCCGACAGTTGCATCAAATCCGCTTCAAGACTCTTTACTTTCCTTTCCGATTCTTTCGCACCAGCCGCCAATTCGTCCCTAGCCGCTCTGAATTCCTCTATTTCCCTGGTACAATCCTTTACTTGTACTTGTAATTTTTTCACTTGCTTCAACGCGTCCTCTTTCACTTTGTTATGAATCTCCAATTGTTGCTCCATGTCCTTGTAATCGCTTTCCATCTTTTTACGTTGAGCTATCGCAGCCGCCCGTTGTTTTCTCTCATCCTCCAATTCGGCTTCAAGATCACGCAATTGCTTGACCAATCCTCGGCGTTTTTCTTCCGCTTGTTCCTCCTTTGCTTGAAGATCTCTCTCGAACTGCGCACGCAAAGCTTGCATGTTCACTTCCAATCTCAATTTTGCATCTTCCGTAAATTGCAATTCGTCTTCCAATTCTTCCACTTGAGACCTTTGTTCGGCCAATTGCGACTCTAAAGCGCGTTTAGCTTTTTCCAACTCGTGTACGTTTTTGTCAGCTGTACCTTGATTATTCACCAACTCATCCAATTCAGATTGGAGCCCACGACGACCTCTTTCCAACTCTTCGACCTTCTCGTTAAGTTCGTCTAATTCTCGGGTCAATGAAAGGACTCTAGTTTCCTTCTCACGTGCTTCCCTTTCCGCGTTGTCTCTCTGTTCCGCATATTGTTCCGACACGGCCTTCTCCTCTGCGAGCACCTTGTCAAAGTTCTTCTGTTTCTTTTCCAACTCCAGCACCTTGGCTCGTTGCACTTCCAATTCGATAATGCTGTCTTCCAATTCGGCTTGTATCTTCTTCTTCGACTTATCCAACTTGTCATTAGCCGCTTGCAATTCCTCGACTTGCCTTTGAAGCGCCTCGATATCTTTCGTGCAACGTTTCCTACTTTCTTCCAACGCTGCCGCCGCTTCTGCCTCTTCCTCGGCACGTTTCTTCGCTTCTGCCAATTGAGCGTTCAAATTCAAAACTTGTTTTTCCAAGCCACGTTTTGCCTCCTCTTCCTCCTCCAATTGCTCGTGTAGACTTTCCTTCTCGCTTTCCAACGCGCGAAGTTTCGAACTTAATGCGAGCTTTTGTCTGGTCTCTTCCTCTAATTGTTGTTGAAGTTCCGTGAACTGGGACTCGCACGTTGCCGATGCTTTCAAAGCAGCCGAAGCCTTCAGTTCCGCTGCTTCTAATTGCTGCATCACGCTTTCAGCCTCTTGCTGAAGTTTCGTTACCTTTTCTGCCAACTCCTGCTTGTTTCTTTCGACTTCGCCTAATTTGGCGCTGACATCGGCTAACTGTTGCTCTGCCTGTTTACGGCGACGATCGGATTCTTGTCTGCTCGCGCTGATCGATCTCAATTCGGTGGCCAAATCTGCATTTTCAGCCTCGAGAGAGCCCTTCGCTTTTTCCAAAGCAGCTTTAGTTTTCTTCAAGGCATCCATTTGTTCGTTCAAGGCTGTTAACTCTTGCGTATGTTTGTGTCGCATATCGGATAACGTAGCTTCGTGCACCGACGTTTCTTCCTCAAGATTCTTCTTCAAAGTAGCCAATTCTTGTTCGCGTTTACTTCTCAATTCTTGCTGAGCGGCGGTAGTGTCCAACGAATCCAGCAATTCGTTCTTCAAAGCTTCCAATTCCTCGTTCAAATCTCGCTTCATTTTCTCTGCCTTACTACGTGCCGCTTTTTCTGCTTCCAAATCTTCCTGTAATTCGGCTAATTGCGATTCCAATTCTCTTAACGCCTTTTGTGCTTGCGCCTTCGCCGCACCCTCCTCGTCCATCTTTGCCATCACTTGATTCAGTTCCTCTTCGCGTTTTCCCAACTGCAGTTGCAATTCTTCGACCTGCGTTTTTCTTTCAGAAAGTTGTTCCTTTAAATCCGAAACTTCGGTTTCCACTTTTCTCTTCGATCTATCTACTTCCTGTCGTTGTTGATGATCCTTAAGCAATCTCTCTTCGAGGTCCGCTATGGTCGCTTCGTGTTTCGCTTTTAACTTCGATAAATGCTTTGCTTTCTCTTCTTCTTCGGCCAATGTTTGCGACAAGTCGTTCGCGCGTTCCTCGAGGATTTTCTTCTCTTTGAGTAGCTTCTGGTTGGTATCGTCCGAAAGTGCAAGGTCCTCCTCGAGTTTCTTAATTTTTGCATCGCATTGAACCTTTTCAAGCTGCAGCTTCTGTCTAGCAGCCTCCTCCTCTTCCAATTGCTCTTCCAAATCGCTGATGTTCAATTGCAGTTTCTTCTTCTCTTGTGTCAGCGCTGCGCTCCTCTCTTCCTCCTCTTCGATGCGCGCTTCCAAATCGTGCAATATCTCTTCTAACTCTTGCTTACGCGCAGCCAACCTTGCTCGCATCTCTTCCGCCTCGGCGCAAAGTTCTACCTCGGCTTGCAACTGTTCGGCTAACATCGTCTTCTCTTCGATGGCTTGTTGATACTTACGTTCATATTCTTGGGCGGAGTGTAACTGTGACTCGAGTTTATCTCGAACTTGCTTCAATTCGTCCTCCTTTTGGGTGAGTTTCTCCTCTTGTTTCGTCACCTCCAACAAAGGCTTCACTTTGGTGTAAAGTCTCCACCATTGCCAATTGCGAAGCTTCAGGTAAGCTGCACAGTTCCTTTGTATAATACGAATGGCGTTCAGTTGTTGCAAACGTTTCTGATAATTGCGACGTGCCAAGAAACCACGACAGAATGCTTGGAAGTTTACGATCAAATCGGTTATCTTGTAATCTCTTTCCTCTTCCAGATGGGCCAAAACACCGGCACGGAAGAAAATCTTTGATTGACCAACTCGATACAGGTTTGGATCCAACTCTAATGCTTGTATCTAGGAGGAACGAACAAAGATAAGAATCGATATATCCTTAGGCAAAATTTCGGATTAGAGAGAGGATACGTACCATTTTCTCGCAAGCCTTCTTCCCGTCCATAAAACCTTTCGGGATGACGTTCGGGGTGAGTAACTCGTAACGCTGTCTAAATTCCTGGAATGGAATTCTATTTGGGAAACCTTGTCTGCAGATACGTATTCCCTCTAACACACCGTTACATCGTAATTGATCCAATACTAAAGGAGCGTCAATTTTACCAGCTCTTTTCTCATGATTTGGAATAATACACCTGACAAAGTTTGGATTGGTATTTTTCAGGGTCAACATTAATTTAGCCAATTGCTCTTTATACAGTTGAGATACCGTTCTAAACATGCCTTTTCTAGTCCTTGCACCAAACTGCGTATCCGTCAGCGCTTGTTGCGCCATTCCTACGATTTCAGCGTCTTTCCAAATATGGCAGACGAACGGATCCTGCGATGCCTGTAAAAGGCTCACCACGTTCTCGTTCAAGGGATCCATGTTTTTCATCAGCCATTTGGCCGCCGAATAATCCACTTTACCGGCATAATGTATGATAGCAAAGTCAGCGACTCCTCGGAAGTCTGTTTTCATAAATTTCGGATGCACGCTGTGCGCACCGACAAGTTTCTCGACGAAAGTTTTGTCGGTTGCTTTGGGGAACCAACATTCCTCGTCCAATAAAGCCATGATACCCATCGGTTTGTCGATTAAATCGATCGTAGGTTGAAGATCGAGTCCAAAGTCGATAAATTTCCATTCGATACCTTCTCGCTGATACTCCTCTTGCTCGAGAATGAACATGGTGTGATTGAATAACTGTTGTAACTTTTCGTTCGTGTAATTAATGCATAGCTGTTCAAAGGAATTCAATTCGAATATCTCGAAACCGGCCATATCTAAGATACCTATAAAACTGGCACCTTGTCTTTTCGTTCGATCCAAAGATCTGTTGATCCTGTTAACTAACCAACGGAACATTCGTTCGTAGCATGCCTTTGATATAGCTTCCACCGCAAATTCTACCTGTTCCTTTGTCTGCGCTTTAGTTACAAAGTCCCTACCGACTTTGATTCGAGGTTTTAAGAAAGCTTTCGTCATTTCTGTTACACTGAGACCTAACAGATGAGATATCTTTTGTGCTACTGTATTGTCAGGTAAAGTCGCCTGATCGGAATTACGTTCTTGCCGGAACTGCATGGAACCGAATAGCATCACCGCAGAAACAATGCGGAAGATCGATGAGAAATCTTCGTTAGTCATACCCATGATGTGCATCGACTTCACCGTTGAGAAGAATTCAGCGGAATCGTCGACTCCTGGTACAGGCAGAATGCCATTAGATAAAAACGGATAGTGCTTAGGGTCCTCCAATATAAATTCCTCTGTAAAGAAAAAACGAAAAATGTAACGATCAAACGTTTTATATTTCTTATCATACGTACTTTTTTGTTCTGATGAGGCACCAGCAAGCAACTGGTAAAATATGTGGAAAGTTCTTTCATCCTTGGCTTGTCTGATCGCTCTTGACTTCTCTAAAAGATACGTCTCGATATTTGCACCTGCGATATAACCGGAGGCATCGAAATTTATCCTAATAAATTTGCCCTAAAAGACAGACGAGGAGAGAAAAAGAAATTGATAAACACCGTACAAGAATATATGTTACTAATGCTAATTGTCAGGGGGTGCTTACGAAACGAGACGAGTTGTCGTTCTTCACAGTCTTTGCGTTTCCGAACGCTTCTAAAATTGGATTTGCTTGAAGGAGCTGTTGTTCGAGTTCGCCCTATAATAAAATAGAAAAGCAAGATGATAAGTATGAGAGATTTGTACTGAAAAAAGGGATAACAGAAATGATTATGTAGATTTTTGACAAAATGTAAGCACGTATAATGAATCTCAAAAAAGTTGACAATTTTATTAACGACAATAAGTAATTCTTTTATAATAATTTTTCTTCGAATATAAATTTCATTTCGATTATATCAATTTTAAATACTTATTGTCATTCTTTTTTTAAATTACAGCAGGGCATGAAATATAAGCTGCCAATAAAGCATTGCATGTTAATTTATTTGTTGACGATAAAAGAAAAAAGAAAAAACAGATGCTTTCTGCGAATGACTATTTTCCATTGATGGTTTCAATATTGTCTTTTTCTTATTTTTATTAAGTTTTTTCCCCAATATCTTTATTGTTCTCTCAGAGCACAGTAAAAAAAAAAAAAATAATAAAATCACTGGTATAGACTGATATCGACGTATATATAAAGCGTATATCACGACAAACGGATGCACCAACGTTTGATATTTTCCAAATAATAGGTAAAAAAAAAAAAAAGAAACGAATAGGAAAAACTGCAACGTATTGGCTAACTGATATTTTTGCTAAACCTTTTTACTGCTGATTGTCGATTACATCTCTTTCGAGGTATTAGTAGTATACATATCCGCAAACAAGTTATACAAATACACACAAGCTTATTGTTAACCAATCGAAAGTACGATTATATATATACATATATTAAGGATTATATATACCGGGTGACCTAAAACTTGAAAGCATTATCGGAACGAAAGAACATGGACATCAAATTGTAGCTACAATATTATACTATTATTATACATTCTTACGAAATATCATTATACAATATTCGTTTAAAAATATAATCTTCCATCTTTTTAATATGACGATTAAAACTTATAAAATTAGATTAAATAGAGAAAAATACAAAGAACAAAAAAATAAGTAATTAAATAATAATGAAATAGAGATAATAAAATATTAATGGATGGTTAATCCAGGCTTCTTTCTAAACTGCAAAGCGATGTAAGGATAGGAAAATCTAAAATATTAATAACACAGAGGATTAAAAGGCATAGACGACATCAATTTTACGACACCACACCAATGTTAATAATTGTTTTTTTTTCCTCCTCACATTAATTACCGCAAACTTGTCCGACACACTCCCAGATCCCTGGATCCATAAGCAGCGAGAAAAAGGTGAGGAAAGATCTTTGTTAGACGGCAACGAAAAATTAACTATTATCGTTATATATATAAATTGTTCGTTAATTCTTGCATTTTTGCATTGTTTTATGTGTGTATACAATCTATTTAGTATTATTCATTATTACCAAAATCCAAAACCAATTGTTAGTATAGACAAATAATAATAATAATAATAATAATAATAATAATAATAATAATAATAATAACAATAATAATAAAGAGGAAAAAAGAGAAAGCAGATAACATTGATTGCATTTGATTGAAAATGTGATTGTTGAATTTAAATGCATATAGGTTTTTGTTTTATATCGACTTACTATGATTAACGCCGGGCTTGGGGTCTATTGATGGAAGGCAGCCAAAATGTCAGCACCGAAAACGAAAGAATATTTTCAATATTAAATAAAATTCCATATTTTTTCTTTCGAGTCGATATTTCCATTTTTCTCTCCATTCTTCCTATCTTATCACGATAGGTTTACGGTAACACGTAGAGGGATCGAATGTAATCATGATAGATACAAATAACAAGGTATAATGGATATATGTATCTTGGAAAAAAAAAAAAAATCTAGTTGGGCCATGGCCTCGCATATGCATTGCTCTCACGGTTCACCGATCTTTGCTGTTACCCGCATATATATACGTACGGGTATACGTATACGAGTGTCTAACCAACAAGATTTCAGCAGTCCTCGCATATTATTTTATCATTTATTTATGTAACGAACTTTCATTGTCCTCCTATATCACTTCCAACCTGGTTTAAAAGAACATGAATAATATATCTACTCCGCAAGGAAGAATTCCTAATGTGAACGAATTTATAAATCTCTTAGTAGAACCGACGACGTGCCTTTTACTCGCGGTCCAAAATACAATCCCCAGTGTCTCCTATCTTGCTACTACCTTCTCGTTATCGTTTGTTTACACGATGTGCAGGAGAGAGGCCTCAAAAAAATAATAATAATAATTATGATTTGTATCATCATCATCATCATCATATTATAACTTTTATTGTTATTATTAAAATGAGAAGGTCTTATTTCTTTCTGAAGAAATGACAGAATTATTTTCAAAGAAAGTAAATTTACGATGACGCTCAAGTTTCCAACAAAATCATCTAATACGATTTAGAAACATTAAATCATTGAAAAATAGGATTTAAAAATATTCTATATTCAATGAGTATGTAGTTAAGTTTAACTAAGAGTTTTTAAGCCTGTACAAAACCTTCAATGTACATGTACTATCCATTCACTTGCACCTTTATTAGGACAAATTTAAAAGGTATTTTTCTTTAGGAAAACTAGTTTAGGCATCGTTTTCACATGACGATGAGTCATTTAACATGGCGATTAAGTAGGTTGTGCTGTGCGTGTGTGCGTGCGTGTGACTCAAAGTAACTCGGGTTGATAAATAGAGCGTTTATCTGAAAAAGGAGAGGTCCTTCGAGAGAACGTCGCGCGTTTCTCGATGATCGCGAGCAGGCAGTATATACTAACGGAGATCGAAAGAAAACAAGACGCAATATAAATAGATTGAACTTGATCGACGTTAGAATCCTATCATCGCCATTATTCTATCCCTATATATCATGAAGCGAGCTTGCTTAGACTAATCGAAATCGTATTAAAGTTTCCGTGGCCTTCGACAGGATGACATAAATGATCGTTCTTCGTAGCGATTTATAATCTATAAATTCATACGGGCGATAACTCTATTTTCCATCTCGAGAGAATGACGCTTATATTCTAATACAATTCTAAATACGTTTAATCATACGAAAGATGGTGATCCAAGTAGTTTTCTTTACAATAAAAATTGTTTCATCTTTCTTCAAGAGAATGATTAGTCAATTCAAGAGATCGAATTAGAAAAGATTAAACGATCGAATAGTTCCCATATTTCTCGTAAGATATTTTAGTACGCTCCAGAAACGAACGATCTTTATTTATTGAAGATGACCGTGGTTTATACGTACGTACGTCACAGTTCGAGCTTTGCATTTTCAGACGACGCATCGCTAGTAGCACGGATATATAACAAAGAGCTTACTGTATGCAATCGAGAAACGAATAAAGAAAGTCGCTATTTTTAAAGGCACTCGTACTATTCGTTTAAATAAAAGTGAATGGTAAGAAATGTATTCCGTAAAAAAGAAAAAAAGAAATAAATATCAAAATTCTAGGATTAAAAAAAAAAGATAATAATATCAAATCGATGGTATCAAAAGTATTTTTACATTACATTTTCTTTAGTAATTTCGTTTAGTACGCGTAATTATTAATTAATTATTCATGAAAATAAATCTAGAATAACGTATACCTACGTGTTACGCTATCATCGGCAAGCAGTTAACGATTTGCAATTAGTGAGATAGGATGAACGATGTATCACGTAGATCAACAGATAAGATTACTAACTCATAATGTTTCTCTAATGGTATTTATAACAAATGTAATAACTATGAAACTTTTCAAGTATAACATTGCTATAGATTAGAGTAATACGATTTTAATGGTCGGATATATAACTAATTGTAAGTATATATTAACTCGATAAGACGAATAAATATACACGTACACGTAAAGACATCTTATTTGTGTCGAATTAACATAAATACATATATAAAAGAAGAAATATCAGACACAAGTGGAATGCGCGTTGTCGAGTTGTCCAAATTTAAATAAGCGGTTTGAAATGATGTCACGATTCGGAAATTGAGGTTGGGGTTCCGCTAATGCGAACTCTTTGCGGTTACAAAATCTTCCGATTCACAGAAATGCTGACTTCCCGTCATCAATCGGCCCATTTACGTGAAAAATTCGTGAAAAAGGAATCGAATTTACTTGTCAAACGATATAATAATCGTTTCTCGTTACGAAAGTGACTCAACCAGTTAAAATATATCGATTTAATCACTCAGTTCTTTATATCGTTCTAACATATATCAGAACGCTATAAAAGTAATATTCGCAGATATCAGATCGGTGTCAATGGAATGATTTCTTGAAATACGCGGTATCTCGATAGAGATCTCGATAGCGATCTCGATGACGTTCGAATTCATTCACAATCGAGTTACATTAATGTCTTATACTTGCATCTATATAAATATGAATATATGTACTTTTGAATTATGAACTATCCTTTGAATATGTATTCGTTTGTATAATGTTAAGAAATTAAAAGTACCCTCAGAAAGATATTTTTCGATCTTTAGTCGTTATATACTATCATCACGCAATATATATTATTAACCTAATGTTTTCCATTTAACTCATTGTTGACCGGTCACGAGTATCCTCGTGTTTTAACATGCATGCAACTTATGTAATTATTAAAGTAGATATGTAATTGTGTAAATCGTTACTATAATACAGTTTTATTATGTTGGATATTTCTAAATTTTTAATGTTTTAATTCGATTATAAAGATATTACTTTTTACGTATAATAGCTGGTCACCAATATATTTTAATATTAACGAAACAATTTTTCTTCCATCTTATCTTCTGAATTTCTTCTTAAAGAAACCATTTTTTTTCTGAGACACCCTATACATACACAAGTATCTCTCTAGAGAGAAGGAGATACAAAGAGAAACTAGAAAGAGAAAGAGCATTTCTAACTTACGGACGGACTTAAAAGAATGTCCGTGCGTTAAGTTCTTACCGCATTGGACTTGGGTTTCGAAGCAGCAACATACGCCAGATATTGAATGACCTTCTTCGTGTTCTCGGTCTTTCCTGCTCCGGACTCGCCAGTACACAAAATGGACTGATCCTCGCGATCTACAAAATACAAGACGGTTTTTTTTTTCTCAAATATACGAACGTTCTTTCTATTATCGTTGTCGCTATTATAAGTAAAGTATTTTCTCAATAGTATATCGTAAAGTATCGCAAACATACATTATCGCTAATAATTACCTTGTAACATCGAACGATAGGCCGTATCGGTAATGGCGAAAACGTGGGGTGGTACTTCGTGTCTTTTTATACCCTTATACCTTTCCATTATTTTTTCCGTATAAATCGGCAATCTCTTATAGGGATTTACCACGACGCAGAATAGTCCGGAATACGTCTGAAATAAATAATAATATAAAATTCAATTAACTTTTTTCAAGATATTCAAATATAGCATTTTAATTTCAATATTTCGTAATTGTAAAGGTCATGAATAAGATTATTTCAATTAGAAAAATAAAAGAAATAGATATAGAGATTACACATTTGTTTTCATGTTCAAACGATATACGTTTGAAGTTTTGTTGATTTTCTGATAAACTTTTAGTTATATTTGATCGTTAAATAAGATGGGAACATTTCAATTGATAATAGAGAATTGATAGTAATAGTTAAAACGTACGTAGTATATATACTCTGTGTGTGTGTTACATGAAAGGTACGAGTTACATGGAAACGAAAAAGACATAAGCTAACACAATGTTTCTCTCCTTTACTCTCACTTTGTCTTTCGGTTAAGCGCGGCCAAGTGTAGAAATTTAAGCGCCATTTACAGTTCAAGAATGTTACACCCACGCGATCCCTTCGCTCGTATATACATACGTACGTAGATTCACGTGTGTGTGTATTTATACGCGCGCGCACACACATACATACAGATACGTATACGTTGTACGCCATTTCGCGTCGAGCCAAAGAAAATAAAGGCAACGTGAGAAAGAAAAATTACTCGGTAGATAGATAACGACACGACGAGTCTCTTTCAAATCGGTCGTATTTCCATCCTACTTTGTATATTTTTCTTATTAGAAAGAAACGAAATTACGTTAACGTCTGAATCATCATGGCTGCCAAGAATCGAATTTATTTCAAATATTTCTTTAGATTTGTGCATTAACCTTCTTTTAAAGATCATAACTGTTAGTCACAAAGTCAGTAACAAATTAATAAAATTGATAGAAAAATATGTTTTTCTTTGATCTAAAAAAAGACTTAATAGATATTTGTAGCTTGACTTATGTACAGTTTTAATCTTTGTTTTTTATTGAATAGTCCTTCAAATAAAAAAAACTTCTTCGACGATTTAGATTTTAGCAGATTGGTTGGAAGACATTGAAGAAGCTTTCAGGAGATGACCGATCGATTCTGCCTCTCTCGATTGTTCTCTCTCTTTTGCTTGGTTTTTACTTTTCCTCTTGTTTCTTTAAAGTCAAAAGAATTCTTTGAAATGGTGAAATGAATGTATATACACTCTTCGATCGAACAAGAAGAATCTTAGAAACGTGCAACTTGCAACTTTCAAAAAATTTGAAAACTTCTAAGTGAAAACTTTCATCATAGAGACATCGATCTCTACCGTATTTAGATATTACAAAAGTTTATACGGTTTGGAAATATACAGAATGTCATTTTTATTTGTAGTCCATTAAAATATGAACTTTAAACGTATGTATACAGAACTATATTATTGATTAAAATAATGTATATGTCAACGAAAATTAATTTATTCGATTAAAGCGATAAAAAGTATGAAACTGAAATGATTATGCATCGACACCGATTTCCGCGTTTGTCCTCGAGAGAATAAATAATTAGTGAGGTCGTGACACGTCTTCATTGATTTATGCGCATGCTGACGAGAAACGATTTAAAATAGCGCTATAACATTATGCGGATACTCGGACAAGAGACGAGAATCTCGCTCGAAATCGAACTTTGGATATGCGTGAATTTTTCAACTTTCGAAAAAATCAAGTAATAACGTTTGCATCATCTTTTCTTTTTTCTTTGCCGATACGATGAGATTAGAAAGTTTATAGAATCAATTTATAAAAGTGTGGATGAAATTTAGAGGACGTCGTTTTTTTTTTTTTTTAATACGATTTGCACACGAGCTTGAATCTTTCAATGAAATAAAAGCTTTTAATATCGTATTAATATATTTTTTTTTCTATTGACGATGCTATGAGTTTAGAAAATACAGAAAATCGGTTTAGAAAAGTGTAAATAAAATTTAAGGAACGTTATCTATTTATTATTTTTTAATATGAACTTAAATATCTCAATGAAGTATCAGCTCAAGTTCTTCTGATATCGTATTTATATTAACGTTATAGAATCATTCTAAAAAGGATAATAATCGTCTAGTGAATTTACACAAAGATTCTTCCACGTGTTTCAATGGGTAGCAACATCGTCACACCTGTTTCCCAGACTACCTACGACGTGATTCACGTGTTCACTTTCCCTCTGGCTCATACGATCTTCCAAGTATTAGTCATTCTTGTGAGAAGTTTGGTTCTCCCCTATTTTTTGTTCATCATTTACTTAGAGAACAAAGAATGACGATCATACATATATCTAAAAGTAAAAAACTAAAAGTAAAAAGACAAGGAACTAACGACGACGTCAGATTTCGAATTTGAAATAAAATCGAAAGTTTTTTTTTTACAAACTAAAAAACAAAAATAAGAAAAAAAAACTGAAAAGGAAAGAGAACATTAAATAAATAAAAAAGTCGGATAATACAAGCTAGATTTCAGAAAGTTTTGACTGGAGTCTTGGGTCTGCAAGGACACAAAATGAGTTTTGTCTTTGATTTCTTTTTTTTTTTTTTTCATTGCCTTTCCTTTTTCTGTTCCTTTTCTTCTTTTCCTTCAACGGCAAGACCATGCGAAGGTCCTCGAAACCGGTCTCGAAAGGCTCGTGCTGTCGACCTGCCTAACATACCCGCTTATGGCCCACCGTAATAAACGCATCCTTCGACGAAAGGATATGGTACGTACATCACGAAACAGAATATATCGTATAATGATCGAGATGTATCGTATGATATAGCAGGGACCATTAAGAATACCGTAAATGGAACTCATACTTTCGAGGGCATCGTCGAAACGTGATTCAAACTTCGCACATATTCGTAAATCTTGAGATCCATAATTCAAAAAAGGACAATCGCAACTTTATCTTGTAAGTTAAAGAACGTAAAATTGTATGTTTTTTTTTTTTTTAACTCTCATCACTAAAGATGACTAAAGTTGCCCGACATTGAACTTTCGTTGCATATTAAAACAGTGACTATAATCACCCAATAAAATTCTACTTGAATTAAGCATATCTTTATATCTTCATGGCAATCAACGTTCTTTTTTTATCCTAACTTATCCTCTTTTTTATTCATTTGTAATTCATTCTATATTAACTTGATATAATTTAAATAAGAAACCAATAATTTGCATAATACGATGAAGTTTCAGATGTCTGAGAGCAACTCCGGCGTAGCGAAAGAGTTAAAGGGTCACGACACGAACTCTATTTCATTTTATCGAAAGAGAGAGAGAGAGAGAGAGAGAGAGAGAGAGAGAGAGAGAGAGAGAGAGAGAGAGAGAGAGAGAGAGAGAGAGAGAGTCGGCTTTGATACTTTCTCGATCTGTTCAGAATAAGGATAAATAAAACGTATAAGTAAAAGAGAGATAGATAAAGAGGAGAAAAGAGAAGAAGAGAGAAGAGGAAAAAGAGAGAAAAAGAGAAAGAGAGGGAGAGAGAGAGAGAAGCGATCCTTTTATGGAAAAGATCGCAAAAGGTATAGAGTTTGAGAAGTCGCAAGGAATCGACTCGTTTTGCTTGGAAGATTGCGTCAAAGTGCCTTTAAGGCACCGCGAGAAGAAGCAGGTTAAGGACGTTCGTACTTATAAGGACTCGTCTTTGCTTTCTTGCTAGAATCGTTTCTTCCATACTCCTTCTTCTTCTTCTTTTTCTTACTCTTTCTATGTACATATCTTTTCCTTTTTTATCCTTTCTCTCTCGATGTCTCGTTTCTCTTTCGTCCGTTTCCAACAAGCATTATCTCTATTTCTCTATCTCTTTATTCTCGTCACGACGACGACGAAAAGAAAATCGAGAAATCGAGAGTATCGAGAGTATTTATAAATCGAGTAAATGTATAAGTCTCGTCATATTTCGCATCGAGTTAGATGCAATCCTTTTGTAGCACGAGTCGTACGTAATTATCGTCGTGTCGAGCATACTACATACATACGAATGGCACGTTAAATACGTCAGAAAAAGTTAACTCCATTCGTGCTAACTCTGAACTACATGGAAAGGAGGATATAAAGTGGTGTGTAAGCGTATTTATATTTATATTTGAATATAATAGCACGATACACACTCGTTGCGCTGTATACTTGAAATAAACAAGTTTCATCGTATGATTTTGAGTCGTTATACTACGCTCTCGTTTCTATAGTTTAAAATGAATTCTATCTTTCCGTGTATTTCTACATTACTCACGTATAAAAGGAAGCACGAGGAAACAAAATAAACGCTGAAGGAAAGTTCCGCGTTCGATAAGCTAGACATTAGCACGATATGTTGTTTTACACGCGATTCGCGTTGACCGCTGTTTAAAATGCCCGCGGCATCTTTTTGCGCATGCGCGATTAGAATTTCAACCGGCAATAGATCGAATAAGTTAGCGCGACTTTTCAAAGACAATCAAACCGAGTACTCTTATCGATATTTCTCTCTTTTCTCGGGTATATTATCTTTTGAAAATATTCAATCAGCAAATTAGTCTACGATTTTTCCTCTTCTTTTCGTCGAGAATTATTCTCGACAACACTCGGTATTCAGAGATGCATTCAACTACTCACAATCGTATTGATCGTGAGTATTATACTCTAGAGATATTAAAGGGAGAAACTTTCAGAGGACATCGAATACTGCGTGGAAACGGGCTACGTCGCCCGACTATACCAAAGAATATTTTGTAAAAACCGGTTTTTCGAATCCCTCTTCTATAACGGAAGGTAACTTCGTACTTCTTCGAAACGTAAACGTTTCTGAACTTAAATATCTTCTATAGGAACGGTATCCGTTATGCATATTATATACATATGTATATACGCATATATACGAGAAATAAAAATTTATTTAATAATCTTCTAAAAAAACTTTCCTCTATACAGAAAAAAAAAAAGAAATGAAGAAAGAGAAAAAATATTTCGTTTTATGAAATTCATAGAGAAAAGAACGAGAAGAGAGGTATGAAGAATAAGAAAGAACTTTCAAAATTCCAAACTGGAATTCAGGATTAAAGATCTTTGCAAGGGACGAAAAGAAAGAAAGAAAGAAAGAAAGAAAGAGCTTGTTTGAGACGCCATTTTTCCAAGCCGATAATCGTGTACGATTGCCGAGTCTAAGGAAGTTTATCGAGTTTTGTCGTCGATGTGTGTACGGCAGAAAGGGCGCGGCACGGGGTCGCTTGTGGAGCTGATCTTGCGTCCTCTCGAAATCCTGACGCATTCCACGTGCACGCATACACAGCCGCAAATACACGCGCAGATCGTTTAAATACAAAAAAAAAAAAAAGAAAAAAAGAGAAAAAAATGAAAACAACGTATTCGGCGCCATCGGTCAAAATTGAACGACTTCTTTTCATATTTATTATACGTCCCAAGGAAAAAAAAAAAATACTTTTTTTGTCTAGTCGTATCGGAACATGACGTCACCTACTTCAGAAGGATTGCTCGTGTGTTCGTGAGAGAACCGATGCGTATGACGTCACTCCTGTATTACCATGCATACTTTCGTGCTGCGGAGAGTAAATGAAACGCGTGGAGAGCGTACGATCGCCTCGAATACGTTCTCTCTTTCCCTTCCTCCCATCCTCTTTCTCTCTCTCTCTTTCTCTCTCTCTCTCTCTTTCTCTCTCTCGCTTTTATCGAATAACAATGTCATGGCATTGGTATACGGTGGAGTGAGCTCAGAGAGAGGGGTCTTCATGAATCCACGACAAATATTGACGCCATTTTTTTTTTTTTTACTTTTTTTATGGAAAGCTGCCTGAGAGATATGTATGTGATTCTTGACTAGCCTCGACTCGATTAACTATTTGATTAGTCTATCTTTGAAAATGTAGAACGTAAGATCGATACATGGAATGAATCATCCGACGAAAAATATTTCTAAAATGGAATATTTTCAAGAATATACGTATATGGTTATGCGTGTTATAGAAAGAAATAAAATTATACGAGAAGGCTATCCTGATAAATGTGCGCATTAAATACGTGTACAAAGTTTTAAATATGTATGTATACGTGTATACGCGTATATATATGTACATATGTATACGTGTGCATGAGAATAGAATGATTTAACCTGCGTTACATAGTTTGTTAACTATCGTTGACTTGCTAAGTTATGTATCGAATTAATTTTTCCTTAAAATAAATTTTCTGGCATTGATCTTTTTAATACTCTCGAAAAAGTAGCAGGAATGATGGATTAGCCGAAAACTCACGTCCTTTAAAGTTTTACATTACGGTAAGTAAACTCGAAATGCTGAAGTTTAGCCAGACCCACTTGAAAAGGAAAGTTAAAACGAAAAGGGTACTCGAATCGCTCGAATAGGGCGAAAGAAGAAACGAGTACATATATACGAGGACGGGGACGTTAATTAAATGTGACCATCTATGATCTATTCTAACGCAAATTACGTGGGTTGTTACTCGAAATACGTAGGCGATAAATAGCATAGTGCGTCGTTCTATACTATGTACACATATACATACGTTGATGGTTATTAGCTAGCTAGATAATACATGTAAATCATAAAACTTTATTAGAGAACGTAGATCGTTAGCCTGACGTAATTCGGATCGATTTGAGATTCTCTTTATTACCTTCGATTTAAACTGTTTTGGCAATAATAATTATCTCATCATCGATGAGAGATACTCTCAACGGCAACTAACTACTAGTAATAGGATTAAACGTGTCTTTTACCGTAAAAGGTAAGAAGAAATAAGATCGTTCGAATTCGTACCGTATAAGGTTTGGGATAACGACGAACAAGTGAGAGAGAGTTCTCGATCGTTACACAACAGAGACATAATTTTATGGTCAACGTACCACCGTCTATCCATCTGTAATCGCGAAAAATATATTTCCTCTCGTTTTATATATATATAAAAAGAAAAAAATCACCATTTTATTCGCGAAAGTTTTTAGAGATTTCTTTCATCTCTTCTTTCTCTCCTGACATTATTTATATATAACTACATATATGTATATTATGACGCATTCGGCGACTCCTTTCTCTCTTTTTCGTTGTTTATCATTACTAATTTATAGTCTTATCAGTATGGACGGTTTATAACCGACGTGCCCAATTTAAGATAGTTACGTTGGTTTGGATTCAAGTAACGTAATTCGTCGCTCAAATTGACGTTCATTGAACACGTCAGCTGTTTTGTGTTTTTTCTCTTTTTTTTTTTTTTTTAGTTTTCTCTTAATAAATTCTATGACTACATTAAATCCTTCGTTCCGTGCATAGGTATATTCCTCTATAAGTTGATATATAAGACAAAGTTTCTCCAATATCTTACGTCGCAAGTTCGTCCTCGGAGAAACTAGCAGGAAAATTCCAAAATGTAATCTATCCCCTTTCCTCTTCTCTTCGTAATTCATAGTCCAGCCGTTACTTTGACATGCACGATCGCGTTTCTTCTCTCTCGTGTGTGCGACTAGTACACGTAGTATACGATGAATATTAATCGAAGCAAAGTCTACGACCTGTGTTCTACTCCGATCGAGATAATAGAGATTTCTGGATGAAAATTCGTCATTAAAAATCTAAGCAATATATATATATACATACACACATACAGCTTGTTTCAGCTTTTATCTTTATCAGCAAGTCGAGCGAGAAGAGTTTCAAGAATTTATAAAAAAAAAAAAAAAAAGAACGAAAGAGAAGAAAAAAGAACAAAAAAAAAAAATAAAGAAAAAGTAAATAAAAGGAAAGGAAAGACGAGCCAATCTCGTGCTCTCGAAGACATTACAAAATAATTTGCTGACGAATTGGTAATACGAGAGAACGAATTTTCTAGACACACGTATACGTTCATCAGGGAATTGTTGCGTTATTATTCAACGCTAGAAAATAAAGATAGTACCAAATTTACAAGGTCTTCTTCGAATACGTCGTATACGATAGATGATTTGATTCTTGGCTCAAAAACGAATCGGTATGGATGGAACACACAAGAGATTCTTGTAATTTACCGCCCCCGCCCCACCTGTTTCCATCTTGTCCTTCTTCCCATCCTCTCCCACCGTTCCTCCCCCACTTCTGTCGGATCACGATCGCTGAATCAGTCAGGCGTGAGTCACTACGAGCACTGACATTCGTTCGTTCCACAAGTTCAACCGAAAAATTTTTAAGACAAGCTTCCAATTTCTCTCGACACATTTCTATTTTTCTTATCTATACAAAAATATGCGAATGCGACGTTAAAATAAACGATATTAAAATAAAAATAAAAAAAGAGAGTGAGAGAGAGAAAGAAATGAAAAAGAAAAGGAAATTCTTCCAAAGATTCTTTTCTTCGGAAGAAAACAAATGACTTCGAAGAAGAAATACGAGAAACTTCGATACGAAAGATGTGTGCATTTAATGATATGCGTCGTATGCACTTTACGAGTTGAAGAAAAAACAATGATAACCAATCTAAATATTCAACGTATGCATCTATGTATGTACGTATATATATATTTATGCATGTGGTAGATATTTAGACGTGCACCAATTAGACTTTAGAGTCTAAGAACGAAGAAACAAAGTTCTCCGTCGATGAAACTCGACGGGGTAAAAAATGTTAATGATTCGTCAATTGCAATAATAAACGTCATTTATTTTTTCCTGGCAAATCTCCGTTTGCCAAATTCAAGAATAAAAATGCTCCGAAAAGTTTTGGATCGAAAGAAAAAGTTCTTAGAAAATTTTCCTAAGTTCTTTCTATTAAATATTTCTAATACTTCTTATAAATTTAATTAAGAGTTTGCTCTATATAAATTACATGATAACATAAGAACAAGATTGAACATCCTGTTGGTAGTATGAGAACAATCATATATATATATATATATATATATATATATATATATATAACAATCATAATCATAATATATATATATATTTAATTGTATCATATATATATAAAATTTCTTTTTTTGTGAAGACAGCTGCATGCTTTGCTATCTTATCAGTTTGTACTATCACCGGAACGCGTTGCCTTCTTGCTCGGACGTGCAGCTTTTAAGAAAAGAAATAAGAAAAAGTTTCATGATAGAAGACTCTCTCGCAAAACAATGTACTATAGTCTGTTCAGGACAACGATCTTATAATATCACTGCTTCATAGGAATGACTTTATAGAGAAGACCAAACGACATCAATACAATGGAACGTAGTTACGTCGTATTTGGTATATGTAGCAAGAACATACGGAGAACACCAAAGGAAGGAATGTAGTCGTCGTTACGTCGTTTCGTAACAAAATGTTTAAAGCGTCCCAAATTCTTTCACGAAACGATCGATCCTTTCGTAACGAACGTTTTACACGCATCATTTGTCCGTTCTCCATTCAGGATTTTCCAAATTCCGGAAGCGTTTAAATTCAACTCGTATTTGTCATAATTTTACGAGTAGAAAGTTTAACGCCGCTGAGTGTCAATCAGAATTATTACCGATAATTGCTATTCGAGTTCATCTGTTTTTTCTTTTTCAATGTAAATTTACAATATTTTTCTGTGTGTACTTTTGTTCAGATAATAACATTCTACATAATACCAGATAAATCTAAGAATTTTTATATAAAATTGATAATCATATTTTTGAAAAATTTTAATGATAAAGTAAATCACAGCGATAAATATGAATGATTAGTGACAGTTTTTAAATTAACGAGTGCGTATAATCGAATATGGTTAAAATTAGCGTGAGTCACGATCTCCGAGGAAGGTGAGGTGAGTGAAGTTTCTTATCATATAGCGATAAGCAAAAATACTTCGAAGAAACTAGCGCACACATACATAAATACGTATATACATATATGCACATACGTACACAAGTCACTTGTTCGCTTATACTGGAATCTCGCAAAATTCTATACGAACGACCCCGCCCAATTTCTATCGGCTGTATCGACGAATCGACGAAGGGAGAGAAAGAGAGGAGAGAACGAGAATCGAAATTGAAGTGTCATCGTTCGTGAAGAATTTCATGGAATTTGTTCACTCAGATACGAAGTAATTACGAGAATCATCGATACGTATCTATTTTTCTACTATAATTTCAAGATATCGAAAAATAGAAAGAATTATCGGCGAAACAAGTCCCTGGTTAAAAAATTATTTAAAAAAAAAAAAGAAAACGAAAAAATAGGACTATACCGATACTTCTTTTCATCTACCAATGAAAAACGAAACTTTACTCTAGCACAATTCGCCATTTTTTATTTGTCGAAAAACGAGGGAAAATTTGAATGGCGGTAAATTCAAAAGTAAAAGAAGATATCCCTATCGTAAGAAACTTTCTCTGTGTTTCTGTCTCAAGTCCTTCTGAAGTTTGAACCGTGCATCATTGTAATGTTGCGTGACGTATATCTCCACGCTGCTAAAATGACAGATCGTTCGTTGTCATCGTGCTCTCCCACCGATCTCTCTCTTTCTTTCTCTCTCTCTCTCTCGCGCGCGTATGCCGGCCAACGAACGTGAGCGACGGAATGAAAAAAGCGTTCGCTCGACGAAACGAATGTTGGCTCGTCGATCCAATCGATCCGTCTTCTTGAAAGGTCGTTCTCGTTCTCATTGCGAGAGTAAATGTAGTAGTAGTAGTAAGAAAAATAAAAAAAAAGAAAAAGAAAAAAAAAGTAGAAAAAGAAGGTAAGAGATAGAAAGAAAGAAAGAAAGAAAGAAAAGAGAGAGAAAGAGAGAGAAGAAGAGTCTGTTGTCATCGTTAGAAACAACGGCGACGCTCGTCGTGGGCGGTCGCTTGGTAATTGGATATCTCCTGCGTTGGATACGCGCAAAGAAAAGAAGAACTTTCGATATTATTTGTTCGTAGATATCTCTCATAGCATTTGAAAAATATCATGGAAAACAAATCGTGTTAACGATAAGAATGGTAAGACATATGTCCGTGTGTGAAAAAGAGAGAGAGAGAGAGAGAAAGAGTGAAGAAGGAAAAAGAGATAGAGAGAGTAGGTGTACCTTCCTTATAGGCAGGAAACACAGGAGAGGCGCTTGGTTACTACGACCAATGACAGCGACGTTTTAAGCGGCATTTTTAAGGGGCGTTTTAACCGGCAATGACGATGACCGCGACCGCGACCGCAACGGCGGCGGCAACGGCATCGACGACGACGACGACGACGACGACGACGACTTTAACGTTTTAACCTGTGACGCGAAGTTCTCTCTCCTAATTCGACGAAAGCGCGCGCTAGCTTGAGATTAATTTCAATCGAAAAGGACATGTTGCCGTCCTGTGTCGACCTATCTTTAGGCACGCACGAAATGGCCAACAAGTCGATTCTCCGAATAAGAAGAGGGAGAGAGAGAGAGAGAGAGAGAGAGAGAGAGAGAGAGAGAGAGAGATAGAAAGAGAAAGAGAGAGGCGACGCTCACGACCTCCACGAGGTCGGTTACTTCTTCGATGTTGTTTGCTATTAAGAGAAGAAAGAAAAGAGTGAGAAAGAAAGAGAGATATATATATATAATTGTAGTCTACTCACGTAAATGAGACCGGAGTAATAACGATCCTTTAGATTATGCAGGACGGAGGCCTCGTTGAGGCACGTGAGCTCCGCCATATCCTCGACCTTGTCGAACTTTGGCGGGTTCATCTTTTGGATGTCGTCCTTGGCGACGTGGACGCGCTTGCCGGTCTCCGCGATTTCCACTTCGACCTCGTCGCCGCGTTCGCCTTTGATACCGGCGGCGACGAAGCCCTGCGTCTCGTGAGGCACCCAAACCAACTTCTTTTGCGTCCATTCTGCTTGGGTAGCCGGATCGTTGAAACTGTTTCTGTCCACTGACAAGAATCTCAATTCCGGATCCGACCGGTCTACCCTCGAGTCTATGTCCGCCATCTTTGTTTGGTAGTAAGCGCGCACACAATGCGATCGAGCAAGTACGCCTCTCTCTTGGTTCCTCACTCACTCCTTTTCTCCTTTTCTAATTATCTACTATCTCTTTCTTTGTTAACTATCGGACCTGCACGAACCGAAGAGTGATCGAGGAGGACGACAAGGACGGCGACGACACGGCAGCACGACGATGACAACGGCGACGGCGACGGTGACGGTGACGATCACGACGAAGACGACTCCTTCCGAAGTTTGTCGATGTTCGTTACGCACGACGCACCGTACACTCGAGCCCGTCCACGGGAGCGTCTGTTTCAACGCGTCGACCTCCGTCTTCGAGCACGGCTCGTTTTCCTCGGCCGTAGCTACAGTGTCGGTGATAGTAGTAGGTAGTGGTAGTGTAGTAGAGGTGCGACGAGATCGCACCGCATATGTAAGAAGACCCACCGGGGAGCGTGTTCACTCTCTAGCATACGTCGCTGCTCCTCCTCTCTTTCTCTATCGCTATCTCTCGTTCCTTCTCTTTCCCTTTCTCTCCCACCCTCCCTCTCATGCGTTCGATAGCTCTCACTCGTGCTCTCTCTTTCTCTCGTTACTCTCACGCGCCGACAACGACACGACACGACGACGACGACGGCGACGGCGACGACCACGACGACGACGACGACGACGACGACGACGACGACGAACCAGCCAGTTCTGGCTAATCTTCGCTGGTCTCGGCCTTACCGTTTCCGACTGTCTCGATTCTCCGACCGAACGAGTCCTTCCACCGCATGCTTCTACCTCCTTTCATCCTCCCACCCTCTCGCTCTCATACTCTATCCTTCTCCTTCTCCATTCTCTGCCGACATGCTCTCTTTCACCGTTCCCTCTACCAATCCTCCCCACCACCGTGTTTCAACCGATATCTTTCTCTCCTACTCGCTTCTCCCTCTTCCTCTCCCTTTTCCTCTTACGTATTTGCGTACGCACGCACGCACCTTTTACCCTACTATTTTTCTGTCTCCTTCCCTCTCTCTATCTTTGAATTCGAGCCGTTTGCAGTTCCGAACGAAGCCACGTGGCATTCGCGACGGTTTCAACGGTAAAACGTCGAGATTACCTTCGGCTACGTCGTCGATGTGTTTTCAACAGATTATCTCTCGGAGATGGCGCGCGCGTCGCGTCGCGGAACGAAATCGGAGCCTTCCGATTCGTGGAAAATATGCTAATGGCTGAACGATCGTATCGTATTTAAAATTTTTTATTTCTGTTGCGAGAATTACGTTTGCGGGCTACTCGAATAACTTTTATCGTCGTCGATACAATATTAAGAATCATCGATCGTAATACTGTATCGTATGAAACTGTCGAGTACGTTCTCAACATTCCTCCAATTAGCGTTTTACATTTCGCGAAAGGTATTCTTTGATTGGCGCACTTAATGGACCAATTACGAAGCGTTATTTCTTATTTGGAACAATTTGCACCCCCAATGTATGTTAATTTGAAAATTTTGAATAACCATAGTATCTTTTGTTGTTACAAAAACGATTTCTATGTCTTCTCCTATTCTTGTACGTATAAAAAGCGGCATCTCCTGTTATAAATCAAAACTAGCGACGGATGTAACAAGCAATAAGTAAATAACACTTTACTTCCTGTCATTCTTTATCAAATTTATTTTCTGCTACGAAAGGCAGCAAGTACCATCAAAATAACTTGTTTATGAAAAGTATCATACAAAATGTCCGACATTTCAAAAGGATACTGGTTTTTCGAAACGTCCGAGGTGGAGAAAAAAGTAAGAAAAAGTGCATTTAACAATTTATCGTTGCGATCGAATGGAAACATTATCGTAAATTTTTTTAAACGAGTATTACATAACGATAAAATGAATTACTTTCATGAAACGGTAACTTTGAACACAGTTCCATTTTTACTTTTCTAATCGTAGTATACCGTTGTTGATTTACGAAGCGATACACTTACCAAACCGACTAAAGCGATGCGACTTGCTATGTTCAACGCAGAAGTAGGGGATGACGTTTACGAGGAAGATCCAACAGTAAAAAGTATTTCAATATTAGTCGGTTTAAAGAAGGTTTACATCGTACGTACGTTCGTTCTATATATTACAATTATTTTAGAATTAGAAGAAAAGGCTGCGACATTGATGGGGAAAGAAGCTGCGCTTTTCGTTACTTCCGGGACAATGGGAAATTTAATCGCCAGTCGGTAGTCGTGTTTTCATGTATAACATAAATACATGCATATCTACGCGAAGGTCTACTTCGACGTAAATACGAACAACGTATATCGAACAGGAATATCAATTATCTATCTGGTATCTATTTGGTTACAGTTATGACTCACTGCGACGTACGTGGAAGCGAAGCTTATTGCGGCGAGGAATCTCATACGATTTTACACGAGCAAGGTGGTGCTGCTCAATTAGGAGGTGTAACTTTGTGTCCTTTACCAAATAAACCTGACGGAAGCTTCGATCTAGCGTTACTTCGAAACAAACTTCGTAACGATAGATTGCACGAACCAATCTCGAAATTGGTAATCGTAGAAAATACGATTAATGGTAAGATCGTGCCACAGGATTGGATCATAGAATTGGCTGGATTAGCCAAATCTTGCGATCTTAAATTACATTTAGATGGAGCAAGAATATGGAATGTTGTAACGGCATCTAACGTGTCGGCTAAAGATCTCGTGTCTGCATTCGATTCGGTCACGTTTTGTTTAAGCAAGGGTTTGGGGGCACCGATCGGTTCCTTATTATGCGGAGACAAATGCTTTATCAACAAAGCAAGGAGAATACGAAAGGTTTTAGGTGGAGGAATGAGACAGGTTGGTATTATCGCGGCTGCTGGACTCGTGGCTCTAGAAGAAATCGTACCTTTGTTGAAAGAAGACCATAAAAGAGCAGCTCTCATCGCACGAGCGATCAACGATTTAAACTCCGAAACGTTCACCGTCGACGAGAAAACTGTACAGACAAATATAGTTTTTGTAAATATACGTTCTAAATTCATAACTTCGGTGAATTTTGCAGAAAGGCTTCTACAAGTTCAAGAGGATGTGGAGGACGATCGAATAATGATAAAATGTTTGCCTCTAACGAGAACGACCGTTAGATTTGTCTTATACCATGAAATTACCGACGCGATGCTGGAAGCGGTCATACGTAAAATCACCTACGTTATCAGAAGTATGGATGTGAACGAATAATCGGCATAGATCCAATAAATGAATGAACAACGATCTGATGTATCATTAAACGTAGAAAAGTTTTGCGTTTATATAATTTTATTACTTTTATGAGGATCCTCTTGTCCTGACAACGAAGATGGAATTTGACCATTCGATATAAATTACTTCGAAGATTCGAATAAAACACGCCGTTTAGCGGGCGCGCACTTGTAACTGACTGACGAAATAATTCACGATATATAAGGTTCCTCGGACGATCGCTGTTCTCTTCCGTTAACTTTGGAATGCGTCGTTCGTAGGTTCGTCTTCGTCTTCGTCTTCCTCTCCTTCGCTCTCGAAAGTATTGTCAGGTATATCGTACAAACGAATCATGGGCTTATTAGGATCCTTCATAATCAAGTATTTCCCATCCTTTTGCTTCATACAAATGTCAATGATACATCTCAATATACCCCAGGCATTATCCATATTCAAATTAATTTGAGTGGCAAATTCATTGGGCTTATACTGTTGGGTACCAAGAATTACGTGTTTGCTAGAATCACGTACGATCGCACGTGAAACGTATCCGAATTTCAATTGATCGGATCCAGCTAATATTGCTTGAACAGTCCACTTGGCTAATTTGCAAGCATTATTTCTAAGTTCATTAGCTAGTACTGCACCGCGTTGGGTATCCAACTTCTGGCGCCATTCCACACCATTTGCAAGTTTGGAATCCCATTCGTTCAATGCTTTAATAGTTAGAAATTGCGTTTCGTTATTCGGGCCTTGCATCACGGCATCGTGTTCGCATCGAGCAACTAACACGATGCCATTGTTCAGATCCCATTTACGATAGCGATAAGCAACGCTGGCTACGTCACTCTCCTCCTCTTCGGAGATGAAAGGATTTCCTTCGTCGAACTTGTGACGTGGTTCGTTGGATTTAAGCACCTGCTGCGAGAAATTATGATTAATAAACGTGGCCTCTAATGCCAGATTCCTTGGAGAATTTAAGGAATTTCCGTCATCCTGCGGTGGTTCCACGCTAGTTTCGTTTACAGTCAAAAGATCGAATTCTGTATTGTCTCGTTTATCAAAGAAAAGCTTGTCTCCGATTTTTTCGATCACTATATCCCATGAATAATTACTACGAGTGCAGCACATGATTGTAGCGAGTATGGCATCAGTGGCATAGACGTTGCCCTCGGTCTTCGATAGCTTACGGATAATAGGATCATCGGTAGTAGTAACGGTATGGAAGATACGGTCGATTCTTTGCAACGGTTTCTCATTCTTGACATTTACTCTGTCATAAGTTTTGTCGTAATACTCTAGAGATCCACAACAGAGTATGTCTTCTCCATCTTTAACACTGGGTAATGAGAGTTTAGCTAATCTCGGGAAATCCATCTCTTCTATGGTCACCCAATCGGGTCGTACGGTGACAGAAGCGTCTCGAATCTTGATGGGTGGTTGATTCTTGTGATTTCTTAATCCCTGCTGCCTACCCCAACGTTTTGTTTGTCCCTTGCGTTCGCGTTCGCGTAGCTTTAATTTACCTAGCTGCTGCATCTGACTCAAAGCACCACGCTGGCCTCCACGTCCGCGCAAATTACGCTGGTTGTGCCTGAACCTGCCACGTTGATAAGGTGGCTTCTGCACTCTTGTTGTATCCACAAGGTGGAAAGTACTTTCATCTTCGTCGTGATAGTAAGCATATTGACTTCCCGAGCCAAATTGAGAAGTGTACTTGTCTGCAAAATCGTAATACCAGTATCGAACCATGGCCAAACGAAAACATTCTAGTAAGTAGAACATCTTTGTCGCAACGTCTTTATAGATAAGTATTCCTTACAAATAACTATATCTTTTAAAAAGCGATCAATGACAAAGGAGACACATGACGTAAACGTATAATACGAACGTACAAACAAAAAAAAATACGAACTTGGAAATTTCTTGTCTTGAAATGCTGGTGCAGTCCAATCGCAGATCTAAAACGAAGAAATGTTTATGTGAAAATTGATTAAGATAATCGAGCGAAAAGGCATATGTGTCATCTTACTTTTCCTAGCCTGTCGCCTTTCGAAAATGGTTGATAAGGAATATCTTTAAATTGATCTGGCAATTCACATGGGCCCCAGCCGTCAGGATTATGTTGAATTGCCGGCGCTTGGAAATGCGCTCTTTTTTCTTTTTGATCGCAATCGTCCAATTCTACAACTTCGTCCATTGTAATCGTTGAATTAAATACGCATAAAAATCACTCAACGGAATACACTTGGCATCGTGTCGCGAGTGTTCACGCCGGAAAGACCGGTACCGCCATTTTCGTTAGGTTACGATAGAACGCGTATTTCCGTTTCGTTGAAAATTCCGCATGACGATACGCTTAAAGGCACATGCACAATAAAACGAACGAGTAAGAAACGTTTTCTACATTGTTCGTCGTAAAAAAGAATTTTATTATTACTCGCATTTTAATAAGTAAACAAACAATTGCGCATTTTGTTATTTATTCGACCAATACAAGATCAAGGAATATCGAACCAATAACAACGTCGGATATCTAGGAACTTCGTTTCTCACGTTGGAAGATAGCGACGAAACGAACGGTTTAAATCGCTACAGAAAAGTACTGTTGTTCTCTGATGGTTTCCAGGGAAACCATCTATACCGGGTGTTCAAAAGATATTAATGTGTCTGATCATATTATCGTCGGAGTAATCTGACGTTTGTGGCCATTTGAAAATTAAACGTAAGAAGAGCTCCGTAATTATACTAGAGCGCTGATTCATCTTAACTTTGCATTCTTTTGCATTTTTAAACGTATGCAAAAACTTATATATTACATTAACATTAAATTAACATCACGAGCATAGAAGTCCTCGAATGTTGATCGTAAAAATGGCATACATTAATTAAAAAACATGACTTGGCATTAGACTTAATAAAGTATTCCTACGAATGATATAGTTCTTGGAAAAAGATAAACGTCAATTTATCCATTAGTTTATATAACGTAAAAATATTCTTATCGTTAAGTACTAGCAGACCAAGTCGAATCGACGATCGAGTAGTAGGTTAAAAAGAAAAGTGATGCGTGGGCGGATAGAGTACGTTATATTTCAGTACTCATGACTCATGACCAGGTGTTCACGATCTTCGTAGCCATCGTCGCTTATCCCTGCGTCATAATCGTAAAAGAGCGTTCCTTTGTCCATCGAGGGTCCGAGATACTTGACCTCAGGAAGTATATATGTATATATGTACATATGTGTCTACTTATACGTGTGTATAGCTATGGAACAGCGGCAGATGAACTTTCGTACCGGGTGCCCCAAAAACTTATACTTTTAAGGATGAATTTCGGAAAACGCACTTTTTATTGAGATCAATCTTCTATTGGAATAATAAAAAGAACTTTTGGTTTGAAACTGAAAAATTTGGGCTCGCCGATAAACGAGAACAATTTTTTACTTCGGTCGAGGTAATAATAATCAACGATTTTGTTATGAGAAATGATTAAAAATTATTGATTAATTCTAACGTATGATACAAAGTCATCGTATACGAAGACGTTAGTGTGTATACAAAAAAAAAAAAGAAAAGAAATGCTTAAAGACAGCTGTCTGGAGCAATTTGTTGTCCATAAAACTAATGGAGCAGTGCGGATCTAAGAAAGGCTGTCTCGTATTTCTTTTCGAAAGCAACGGTTCCCCAGAAAGATTCACAGAAAGAGAGGTCGTACGAAAGAATGTAATCGAAGAGAGACGGAAATGGACAGATGGTTGGCGAGATCCTGTGGATACCAACTAACCGGGTGGGCACCTGGATCGTTGGACCGGGGAGAGAAAGAGCGAGTTCGAAATGTAAGATCGCGAAAGAAAGTACGATACATATGTATGTTGATAAACAAGGATATCGTTGAAGTATATTCATAAAAAACTGTTGATCTTATTTAATCAGCAAAGAAAATTCTAGAAAGAAGGGAGCATGTGTGCTTGTAAAAGTTGTATAAATACGATAAGAAATGAAACGTTGTAAATATCTGTGCGTTAATTCGATAAAAGAAAATCTATACCCGTGCGATTATATAAGAAATGAGTACACAGGAAGGCCTTAACTAGGCTAATGTCTTCTCCAAATAACTCGAAGGACTCTCGTGCTTGATACGTGCGTGATATATCGTATAGATGTATATGTATATGTAATACACATCGTACATACACACACACAAACATGCATATATATATATATATATGACTTTGTAAAGAACGATCGGTGATTTATGAATACAACCGTATCAGAGTAGACACGAAAATCGCGTATGAAGGATATGCTGCGTGTGTATACGTACTATCGGTAATATAATAGGACCAAAGTGTAGAAACATGCGGTTTGGAGCGCTCGTAAAGTATTTCCCTGCACGTACCATCGAAAGAAACTAACCTTCCAGGTAATACACTCGGCCGCAGCTACGTATACGTATACTTTCGTGAAAGGAACTCGAGTATATTGTGTGCACGCGACGAGCTGGATTCTTATGGGTACCGATCACGAGCCGATCTATACTTAGAAGCGGGCGAGAATAACGTGGCTTAGATACGCGGAACTCTCTTGTCTTTCTCTGCACCCTCCCGCAGCTCGCTCAACACTCAAATTTTATCTCCTCTTCTTTTTAACCATCTACTACTACGATGAGAAATCTTTCTTCGATCCGTCTTGTCGTACGACGTGTAAGGGGAACGATTCGATCCTCTTATATTCCAGACTGACCGGTCGAAAGACCGGACACGTTCCTTTCCATCCTCGAAAGGATCTTCCTTGCGAATGTGAATATGATGCGATATATATATATGTGTGTGTGTATATATCTTATATTAACGTACAAAAAGTTTCCTTACGAGGAATCGTAAAAAAAAAAAAGAAAAGAAAAAAGGAAAACGAACAGAAAAAGAAATCATCTTTCATCGGAAAACATAATCCATGTGGGAGGACAACGCGTCATTCCCATTGCATCGTTAAACGATCACGAAATAGCCATTTATACATTACACTTTCAGCAGCACGCCATTACCGGTTAGAGTGAAAGTACTTCCCAGAACATTATTTTCTACGGCACGTCTACCATTATTGGGATCATTACTATTCTGTTTAATGCATGACTTTCTGCACTATCGATTCACTAGACCGAGAAAACCTTGAAATTAAATTCTTGGTAAAGACTGGGCGAGAAGGATGAAGATGGAAGAAGAACGTTCGACGAGAGATCGCTACTTCCATACTCTGATTACTCTTATACAATGAGATACGTGAGCTACTTCCAATTGATACGTGCGTGTAAGGCAATTCAATTCACAAAAGATGAAAAGGATTTAATAAAAATAAAAAAAGAGAGAGAGAGAGAGAGAGAAAATAGAAAGCTGTCTTCAGATAAAAACTTATTTAAAATTTCTATCGAAAGAATTCGACTTCCATCGGAAGAGGGTCTTCCTAAAAAGCTTATATCGCGCGTTCGAGTAGACATTCGATTTCGTGCGAAATCGTTGACGTTCTTTGGATATCGTAACGCAGACGGGACGTGAGAGAGAGAGAGAGAGAGAGAGAGAGAGGGAGGGAGATAGATACATAGATAGAGAGAGAAAGAGAAGGAGAGAAATAGAGAGGATGGCTCGTTGCCCGTACCGCTACAGAACAGTGCATATATACGCGAGTTCCGCAGATAGGAACGATGACGCGATGCGAGCGAGTTCGTACGTAAACCAGTTAGGCGGAATCCACTTTTCCCTGAGGCATAAACCTTTTCGCCTAAACGCGCGTATACGTATCGAAAGAATAGGAGGAAGAGGAGGAGGAGAGAAAGAGAAAAGAGAAAAAGAAGGGGAGAGCCTTCGGCCCTTGCACATTCGCCGACGGCGTCGGCGGCAGCAATAAGCGAGGCTTCTCAGACTTCATCGAGCCACTGTCCCGCTTTCCACGATTTCCCTCACCGTCGTTCGCCCAATCGCTCTCCCGTACTTCATCCCCACTCCGCCTACCCTACCGCCGCGTGCGGCCGCGTCGGTAATTATACATTCATTCAGAGGAGTCGCTCTGTCAGTCGCTCGTGGAGAATCCTCGCGGATAAGGTCGTACCTTCGTTTTTCTTTCTTCCTTCTTTTTCTCGCGACGTCTTAAACTCTCTTAGAAATCCTCCATATTTTTCTCTTTTTCTCTATCTCGATTCCTTTCTTTTCGTCTCCTTCTCTTTCTCTCTCTCTCTCTCTCTCTCTCTCTCTCTCTCTCTCTTTCTCTTCATATACCTTTCCACTCTCCCATTCGCCGAGCTGGACACGTCGTTCCTCGAAGAAACGGAAAGAGAGGGAAGTCTCAACGTGCTACAAGATATATCGAAATGGCGTTCTTTCTAACGCTCTCTTAAAAGATACAAACGAGAGACTTTCTTTTTCGACTTTCTTCCCGTCTACAACGTACGTTTGGTGTTCCAACTAAGTGTCCGACAGTGATGTGTGACCCCCATCGACGTTCCCCGTAAAGAATAACGATTCTTGGAAACGGTGAAAGCAATTATGAACGTGCGAGCCAAATGTATTTCGAGGAAAGTTCTCTGAGAATTTCTCCTTGAGACAATTCGTCGCTGCTTTATTCCTCTTCTCTTCTCTTCTCTTCTATTCCTGAATGCACTCTTTGGAGCAGAAGGCCTGGGCGAGACAATTACTGAACAAATAATTGGTAAGCGAATGAAAAAAGTATTACACTATTGTAGTAAGACCTTTTCTATAATATCTTAAATGTATTTGCTCCAAAATTAATCGGAGATATATAAGATATGATTACGTACGTTTCAAGCTGTTTTAGATTATATCTAAAAGATGGTAAAATGTGGGAAAAGTTTATAAAATAATGAGTACTTTTTCCAACAAATGTATAACGTAAAAATATACAAAATATACGATATAAAGCATAGATTAAAACTTGCATGTAGATAGAAACATAGATAATCTCTTTGCAAAAGAATTATTTTCTTCTTTTGTCGAGTGAAATCTATGTTTTCTTTTTTAGAATTGAAGTGTATCCGATACAGTGATAATTGAGAAAAATTCTCTTTGTTATTACTAATTGTGGCAGATAAAATTTGGAAAGATTTATATTTATTGATATTTAGTTTATTATAAGTCTCAAAGAACATAGATTATGAATGGAATCTGTTTGTAGTATTGTTTGACTATGGAAGTCCTAACCTCAAAGTAAGGAAATTTCTTAGTTGGAAAATATAAAGAATATTAAAGTGATGCAGAAATGTATTCTAAATCCACTATATATGTAATTCATAAAACCATAAAAGTAATTCTTAAGCCGATAATATTATTAGAGTTTAATATCCTATTCGCTTATTCAGTGTTTCATTTACGTTAATCTCTTGTAAGAATTTAGAATATTCAGGTCTAATTGAATATCTTGAAATTATCATTTCTCTTTAAAATTAATAGATGTGTATGTGTAATAGATGTAGATGTGTAAAAAAGAAACAAGTATACATTACATAAATAATATACAATAGGTCATAAAGAACAATCAATCCGATCACTTATATCTTATATCATAGAATGTTAGACCGTAAAAATTAGCGTATTCAATTTACGTATGTACGTTGATGCAATTGAAATGCAAAAATTTTTAATTCCGTTAGAATCGATGGAGGAAATGAAACGGAACATAGACAATAAGAGCGAGTCGACGTTTTACGTAATAATACCGAGAACGCCGATCGTAATTCTTTTCTTGTTATTTATTAGTTTCACGCTGGTGGTCGTGAAAATCGTTAGCTCGCGCATTTACTCTTGGAAAAGCTAATACCAGTCGTTTTGCTACTCTCATTCGCGTTTCCAAGGAGATGCTTCTTCTCTTCGCGGTCGTAGCGATCAAATTTACAAGAAAATTAAGTGGATGTACCGAGTAAACGAGGTAAAGGAAAAGAATAGTCATATGTATGTAGCAGTACCGTGATATGTTTCAAGGTTGACAGAATGTGGCTTGTGTTCAAGGACAAGCAAAGAGGCATTACTAGGAAATGGTATACGTTTTGTGACGGACCGAATTCCCCTCCCCTCTCCTCCCCTCCCCTTTCCTTCCTTTCCTTTCCTTTGCTCCCCACTTTCGAATCTGAAATCGTAGAATTCACGACTTTATTTTACTCGGACGAATCGATTTTATGACTTCTAACAATAGCGCTTTAGTCTCGGCAATCTGAGAAATCATTTGCATTTGATCTCCTTTTTTTTATTTACCCGATGTTTCCTTTTCTCTCTTTATTATATAGTATCCCATGAATATTCATTGGATCGACGAATTTTTTCGAATCAAAAACGAGCACTCGGATTCTCGGTAAACGAATCCCGGTTACACCGTTACTTGAATTTATTAAGTTCTACGACGATCGTTCCATCGCTTCGTATTTGCATACGAAGTGTTTCGAGTGACGTATGCATGGTGTATATACATGTGTATGGGAGTGCGCGCGCGTGTGTATGTACGTACGTACGTACGTAAGATGAATCGGATCGACGTGAGCGAAATGACGAAAACGCGAATGTCCAGGAAGGATACAAACAAATTTACTCCTTTGTTTTTTTTTCCTTGTTTTCTTCTTGTTTTCTTTCTTTCTTACAATTTCATGGTAAATAGGTTAGAAGTGTGCTTAGCGAAAATGTGAAAAATAATATTCGTCTTGCTTTTTTTCCTTTTCTCTTTTTTTTTTGTTTTGTTTGTTTGCACATAATATATCGCCACGTTCGTGTGAAATTAACCCATTTGATAATATTATCAACGTCTCGGAAACGCATAACACGCGCACGCACTGTATGTGACTACGCAACGTTTAGCGTGAAATCGTCATTACCGTTGCCTTTACTAAGATTATAAGCCACGAAGGATTTCGTAGAATCGATTACGCTAAATGCATTCTTATGAACCTTATCAAACCAGTTCGTTAGTGTTTCTTTCGGATATTCATTGATGTTACAAGCTAATTGGAAATGCTTGTGTTCTCGGAAGCAGCCTGCAAGTTTCTTTTTTTATTCCCACTTAAGATAAATGTAGCGAGGCGTAAAGATAAGGGGTAAATGTAGGAGGAAAAAAGTTAAAAAGTCGGAACGTTTCGAGTCATTCAAAATCAATTGCGTTCGGGTAAGAAGAATTTGCTGGGTAAACAAAACAAAACAAAACAAAAAGAAAACAGAGTTATATTTTATGACTATCGTTAATATTATTATTTATTTTTATAAGATTTTTTCAATAACGAAAGAGAGAGAGAGAGATTTTGAATCGTCCGCTTACGCATCGTTTTATACCTGCATTCTTTCCTACTGTTGCTTGTAAGCGTAACGAGCCAAACAACTTCCAAGCCTATCGGCGTGAAATACTGAGAAAAAAAAGGAAGACGATTTTCCTGGGAAGACTAATAATAATATCTAATAATACGTCGACTTCGCTTTAACGTTACGCACAATGGCGCATTATTCTATTATTATGTTCATAATAGGGACGAATCCAAGGTGTCTCTCTCCCTCTCTCCGTCTCTTTCGTTCCTTTTTAAATACGTTTATGATGATAAAATATGCATGCAACCCACTCACCGTGCATTCACGCCACAGCACGAATAAGAGCGTACGTTAGGTAGATATGTTGCACACTGTGACAAGAGAGAAGACCACACGTTCGTCAGAGATTGCCTCATTCACGTACGTGCGTGTTCTGACGATGACGTCGGGTCTCTTCCATATGGGCTCGAAAAAGAAAGAGGGGGAAGGGGGGAGAGAGAGAGAGAGAGAGAAAGCACGCGCGCGCACCTCCAAGAAAGAGTACAACTACGAAAACGAGAGATAAATAGAGAACGGACGAGACGAAAGAGTTCGTTGAGCGAAGAAGAGGACGGAATTATCTTGAAAGTGACGTCACGCAATCTTTCAAACGAAACCCGCGAAAATGCCTCCTACGTGTACGTATATATTATATATTGAGGTAATTCGACCTATTAAATTTAGTGATTATCTTAAAAAAAAAAAAGAAAAAAGAAAAAAAAATAAGAATATTATCGTTAAAAGTATCGTTAATAATATTGTTTTTGAAATATTTTGATTTACGTCGAGTACAAACTCATTATTTTCATCGTTTAATCTCTCGCTCTAAGTATATACTTGATTACAAAGAATACAAAATTGTAATATTGGTGTTCGTCGATATTCTTGAATAAGTGGAAATGCAAACCCTTCATTATCTCGAAGGATAAGAAAGTGGACTTGGATACATCGTGTTCTCCTTTCTCTCTCTCTCTCTCTCTCTCTCTCTCTCCTCTCTCACGATTCCAATTTAATCGGATACTTATTAAGTCCGCACAAAAATAAATGCTAAGTCGAGTCCGGTATGACGAAACTCGTCTGCGTATGCGCGAGTGAATCCTATTATCGTCTAACGACACGATGTCACGTGTACCTTGTGTCGCGTTTTATTTTGAAAAGTCGAGCGTCGCGGCGCTACGCGAATGGCGCCAAAAATAATTTCTTATTTTCTTGTTAATACACTTTTAGATTCTACCCGACAGGAGGACCGAGTATAAATATATAGACAAATAGGTGTAGTTAGTTAAGTAGGTAGATGGTAGGACAGTTCCACGAATTTGATTCGTCTCCTCATCTCCTGGGTCTTGCGTCTCCGAGTTGGTCCGCTTTTAAAATGTTCTCTCGATATTCCGAATGCGTCGAGATGAACGATCGCAAGGTCGCTGTTAGTAGCGTAGAGAAAAGGGGAGGGGAAGGAGAAGAACGTGCTCCGTCTCCTTCCTACGATTTATCGTGGCGAACGACGAACGAAAAGGGGATGGAGCACGACGAACCCAAATGAGGTCGTAGTTAACGTGTAAAAGGAGAGTTCGGGGAAAAGAAACCTCTCGAACGGTGTTCGAATTTTTTTTCAAAGGCACAACGGTAGGAGGTCCACGCCCACTGCCGCGTGTTCCGCGGCTGACTGCTTTACGAACGATGACGTTTAGAGAGGGGGAGGGAGGGGGGAGAAAAAAGAGAGGGAGAGAAATAAAAAAAAAAACAAGAAAAAAAGTGAAGCAAAGAGGACAACCAAAACAGAAAAAAGGAAAAAAAAAACGGGCAGGTCGTTCGCGTTAATGGAACAACCTTCGCACGTTCTCTCATTCTCGGTAACATCGTATCGTAGATCACTATCAAAGGATTTAAGCGATTCGAGGTAAGCTGGGATCGCTATCAAGGCTTTCCCTGAACGGCTGCTGATAATTTTACAGCTCGATATCTGTATATGTGGGTGTGTGTATGTGTCTCTCTCTCTCTATGTATGCGCGCGTTTGTATGCATGCGCGCCTGTGTGACGTGTTGTATTTAAACGGAAGAAGGATGACGGATTTCATGGAGCGATTCGGTGACACGAAATCTATCGATTGATCGATCGATCTTTCTTACGTGCGATTGACGTGACTCATGACGTCGCTCGCGAAATACGATTCTAAGTATTCCATATCGTCTCGTCCTTTAAAACTTACGTACTCACGCTGATAATGTATACATGTGTATATTCGTGCATATGATAGCGTACCTCGTACTTACATATGAAACAATTCTTAATATCGCTCGATTTCCAATCGCGATTCCGAAAGAAATTTGTCATCGATTTTAACGAAGTCTTGAGTGATCGTTTCTTCGAATTTATAAGTTCTTTACCTTACAATCTTTTTTTTTGTTATTGTTGTTACTGTTATTGTAAATTTATTCTCTTTCTTTATCAGGATAGACAGATAGATAGCGAGAGAGCGAGAGAGAGAGAGAGAGAAAAGGAAAATGTATGTGAAAAGCCAATGACTTCTCTCTCTCTTTCTCTCTTTCTCTTTTGCCGTGGAAAGAGACCGAGTGATTCTAACGAGATATCACTTTTCCTCGAAGTAGCGTGAGTATAAATGCGCGTAATGTACACCTTCAGAATTCCATGGACCCCGAAGATAAAAAGGGTACGGTATAATCGTTTGCTCGCGGAACGAGCCGCGCGTTAATACGATAATTCTCGAACGAATCGCGAATGACATATTTCCAAAAGTTATCATCGACGTCATCGTTATCGGTCGTTTTCGTGCGCGAGTTCGTTACAATGATACGGTACGACGCGATAGGATGTGGATATGATGCTGCTTTCGTCAGAGGATTGGAATTAAAAACTTGTGTTTACTTTTTCTTGAGAATCATTGAGATTAACGGAGAAAGACGAATTTATATAAATAACGTTTATTTATCCTATATCATGGAAGTAATAATAATATGTAGTTGTTTTTGATTTCGATAAGAAATTTGCTGGAAAGTCAGCTGATTGTCTTACCTTGATTTTTGATCATTTTATACTTTTATATATATGGTTCTGGAAGAAAGGGGAAGAGATGAGAATAAAAAGGATAATAAAGAAAGGGGTTGAGTAGGGTGAGAGGAGAGTTGAGATGAAGGGACTGGTATAGAAGGCGGGACAGGGTCGAGCTTTTGGCATTGCGACACCGGATCGGCTCCTTCTCTCTTTTTCTCTCTCTCTCTCTCTTTCCCTCCCTCGCTCTCAGAGGCAGAACGCCGAGACTCGACTTCGTGGAAGCGGCCATTCGCGCTACTCCACTAATACTACGAAATCACCGACACACACGTGGCCATACACTCACAATAAACTCTTATATACTCTCTCGTCTGTATGGACATATCTCTTTTTCTTTCTCTCTCTCGCTTTGTGGTGTCTCTTATATTTGCCAGTATTTGGATGCTCCTTTATGACACGCTCACAAAGTTACCCACAGCAATCTCTTTTCCTCTTGTTCATCTAACTCTGAGAGCATTGTATTCATGAAAGAAAGAGAGAGAGAGAAACGTCATTCCTAGATGATCACTTCGATCACCAGCTTCTCCCTCTCTATCTCTTTCTATTACGCTTCCGTCGATTATTTACGTTGAAATTGTTGCGTAAGACTATTTGGATAGACGCAAAAACACGCGAGTACTAAGAAATCGTGATATAGATGCCGTACAGTTCTTCCATTCGAAAGATTTACGCAATTTACTCGTGACGTTTTTATCACGCTTCTGTTCGATTTACGGAATTAAAAGTACCAAGATAGAGATAGATAGAGAAAAAGAGAGAGAGAGAGAGAGAAAGAAAGAGGGAGTGAAAGGGAGAGAGGGAGGAAGGGAGAGAGAGAGAGACAAATGGCATTAAAAAAAAAATAAGGTGAAAAATAAAATTGCCGGAGTAAATCATGACGTATTTGATTATACATTTTTGATTATACAAAAATACTCTCTCAAGATTCGAATCGAAATTGATTTCTTTTCATAGAGATAAGTCTTCGGTAATATTTCTAGATTATTACTCATATAATAAACTGATACGTTTTATCGATCGGGACAAATTTTTGTTCTTCGTCGTATTTTGAAAATCATGTAATTCTCTTTTTTCAATCTTATCTTTTTTACATATGACAAATCTATTCGAAGGATACTTTAAAACGATATCGTAGTAAAATCGTGCAAGTTTCCTACGCTTCTTCGATATTCGCCTACTATTGCGAATCATCATTTCTGTGATCAATACTCGAGACTCGCACACCGTTGTGTCGCATTTTATCGAAGGGAGAACTCCTGTAACTTTCCGCCGTTCCATTCGTAGTAAACCGTCAATAATATATTCTGAGAAAATCACGTCACTTCATAAAAGAGTATAATAACTTCTATAATTCGCGTATGTCAGGATGGTTCGCGTGGTAAGGAGAAAAGTGGTAAAAACATTAACTACCATCAACGTGTGTGTGTGTGTGTGTGTGTATATATATATATGTATGCATGTATATTCTCGGTAAGGTCCCTTTCATTTACCGGAAATACGAGAAATCTAGAATCGTTTGATGAGAGAAGAAGTAAGGTAAAAGCCAAAGGAAGCGGAAGTTTTTCGTTTCGCTTCTGCCGAACAAAAAAGGAGCTTCTAATAAATTTCTCGATTCAAGGCATATGTCTCGTTTATAAATACACTCTTGTATTCGAGCAACTCGATGCTTGAAAATAGATTATCGAAACGACTTATAGAACAAACAACACCGTGAATTCGTGAAACATGTCTTTTAATACGAATTCGTTTCTCTGTGTTTGCATGTGCGTGTCCATTTACCTAGAAGTACGTAACTACTTACTTCCTGCGGTGCTTAGAAGCTTCGGTCACGCTGGAACACACGTTTATTGTATCACGTTCGATGATAACTCGACCGTATAGATATAATGATTTTGGATATAAAAAAGAAACTCTTTTATACATTAATATGCAGCGAACTGAAATGTACGGAATCAAATTGCACAATTTTTTATAGAGCACGCAAGGCTTTTAGATCTTCGTTTAGAAAAATGTTTAATTTATTTCTTTTTCGTTGTATGATTTTAGGTGACGGCCTGCCACCAATGTTGTACTTCACTCTACGAAGGTGACGCGAGCTAATTAAGTTTCAAGATGCTGACAGTGATGTGTCCTAATTGTCGCCATCGGTTCCCGGCGACCGGTTGCTGCGATCCGAGAGCAACGCAAAAGGACAATAACTTCGAGGAAACGTCGGCTTACTACGGCGGTATGTTGGTGCCCAGAGGATATACCAGCGGTGGTGGTTGTGTGATAAACGCACCAACGATCATTCACGGACCAGCTATTATCCAGTCGGACGGACGTCATTGCGGTTCCGTCACAAGAATCGTTGACGCCGAAACGATCGACTCGGCGAAAGGTCCGACATGCGATAACGATAAGCCGATGAAGAACTCGACTTGTAATTCGTCAGAGAGGCTAACGAAGTGTCCACGACCTGATCAGTCCGATGATCAGACGAAAATGCAAACGGAAGATCGTCAATCGCCCTCGATATGTCGTATAACGACTACTTGCGATCTGACAGGTGGTAGCGTGACCATTTCAACACCCAGTATACAGTCAGGAGGTTGTTTTATTCAAAGCACCAATTCTTGCGTCCTGGTGCAGACTCCGCACGTCGAAATTCGTCCGAAATTGTCGGGCGGAGGTTGTCTTGTTCAAACGAAAATATCGACGGACGATCAGGACGACAGTTTAGTTGCGAAGTCGACGATGGACGAACAAATCGACGATACCAGATGTGCCTTTTCCAATCTCGAAGATATTTATTCGAATAGAATGACTCTGATACCACCGAGTGGATGTCAAGAATTACCGGGTATCAGGAGGAGTTCTTCGTCGAAGGTCTGCTCGGAAAAACGGCCGATCGACGAAGATTTCGATAGACCACGTTATAATTTTTGCGAAGGTGACTCTGGATTTTCTAGTATCAAAGTAACGCACAAGCAAGATTCCCGAACGCACGACAGGTTTCACGATAAAGAAGAACAGTTACCATCGAAACAGCAGTCAACGACGAGACATCGAGCTACCTTTCAAGATCCGGTCTTTTGTTCGCGACCGCAGTCCGGTTGCATGGAAAAGAAGTCTGATTGCTCGCACAACGACGTTCGAAATCTTTGTCAAGGGAACATAATGATGGTTAATAATGGGTTGCAATTTAATCCGTCCATAGGAGACTTTTCGAAGAACTCAAACGATCACGAATCTCTTCTTCATCCTTCTAGCGGCGTTCAGATTCAAGTGAACGCTACTGTTCAATTGCCGGCGAATTTAGGTCAATGTTTCGTGAATATAACGGCAACTAGAACGAATTCCAACTGTCCTGAACGTTCCGCGGTTATCGGAAGCTGTAACAATTTCAACGGTGGTGGTATCGTCGAGTCAGAGGACGATTGTGTTAGGAACGATTCCGTCATGAAAGATTGCGACAACGGGAGTACTTACAATAATACAGAAAGAAGAGAGGAAACACCAACTACACCTGTTTCTTGGGTTATCCCTTGGGGTTTTGATACCTACCTGATAGACAAGGATAGAGCAAAATTACTGGAGGTGAAGAAACTTCTTCAAACGTGCGGATGGTATCACGAGGGTCTAAGCTGGCAACAAAGTGAAAGTCTTCTTAAGAACGCTGCCGTTGGCAGATGGTTGATGAGAGATAGCTCGGACAGCAGATACACCTTTGCTGTTTCCGTGCAAACCGAAAGGGGTCCAACATCCGTCAGAGTACACTATTTTCTTAGACGCTTTAGGCTAGACGCAGAACCAAGATTCGCTCTTGCCATGCCGCTCTTCGATTGCCCTATCAAAATGTTAGAACATTACGTCGAGTATTCGAAAAGAATAGATGAGCATAGGAGAGAGGTCTGGGTCGATTTTAGCGGCCAACTTTACAGTCAAATCTACCTCACGAAACCTTTGGTCAAAGAAGTTAGATCCCTTTCCCACTTGGCAAGATTGAGCGTCAACAAGAACAAGTTACCTACCGAACATCTGCCACCAATCATCAAAAATTATCTCGCGGAGTATCCGTACACGCTTTGAGTATACGGTTTCGTTGCCTCTCTTCCACTTTTCTTACGAGCTAAACACGCGAGACATCTATTTTTATATTAATTCCAAACATTCAACCGTTTGCTCGGAATTTTGTTGATGGGAGCTGTCGTTCAGAGATCATTTTTCTTTTCTTGTTTTTTTCTTGTTCAGTTTTCTTTCCTATTTTCTTTTTTACGCAACAGACTCGATAAATTTTGAATAATTTTTTTTTTTAGGGAATATCACATTTGGTGGCGGTATATGCTATTCGGAATAATATATATATTCGGAATAATCGTTCAAAATGTTTTGATTCCGAGCATTTGGCCGATGGGAAAAGATGAGGTGAAGCGATAGTTGTATAAGAAATAGAGCACGGATGAGATATCAGATTGATATGAGAAATGATACTTCACGTTACATTCAATTTTCAAGATTTTTCTTACACCAATTCATCGAGCAATAGCTACGTACGTAGCGAATGAGAATTATTTTCTAATAAGAATTCCGAGATATATATATAAAGAGAAAGATCGATCTACATAGATTTATGTAACGCCTCATTTTTATTTTTAAGACTGGGACAGTACGAACAACGAGAGCAATGATACTTTTTTTTTAAGCTATACTTTGAGAAGCAAACTCTTCAACTTGATCAGGAATGCGTGTTGACGTTGTTCGATTGAATTATTAGTGCACGGATCCTGAAATTATATCCTTAGTAACTTTTTATTATTATAACTTAAATGTGTGTTCGCGAAAGGCGTATTGCGCTGTACTGATAAGTTGAATGAATTTCACTTTGGTACTGTTCTAACATTCTGAAGGATTGTAATCCCACTTTTCCGAGTATTTATTTAGGGACTGAAATATTTTAACCTATATATATATATGATGTATAATGTTGTCTAAAGTCATTGTGTGGATTAATTGCCACATTTCCTCCTAACGTAATACGCTTAGAGTTAAGTCGCCGCGCTAGACTTACGCTAATATGTTGTTAATTTGCCTGTTTTTGTCGGCAAAAATGTTTTCAACGAAAGTCGAAGCGACTGAATTAAACAAATTTCTCTGATTATTCGAATATATTCATCTGCCATACAGCATTATGAATATTTAAAGTAAATTAGGATTTCTAAACGACCGTTCGCAGCGCCAGAAATATATAATGTCGAATGAAAAATAACGTAAAAGTATAGGCAACTTAAATCGAATATAATAATAATAATATTAATAATAATAATAATAATAATAATAATAATAATAATAATAATAATAGTTATAAAAATATAATAATAAAAATAATAATAGTAGTAAGTAAATAAATAGTCATTGTAGTTATATCGAAAGTCATCATATGGAATTAGTTTACATATTGAAATTTTTTACCGTCGATTAAACGGCATGAAAGTATTGTTTAGCAAAGGACCTCCAGGTCCTTCTTAGGATGAGCCATTGATAACGTATCAAATTTGCGACGAGTTACTCGTTAGAAGAAACAAAAAAAGGATAATAAACAAATTATGGCGCTGTCATATGAAATTCCTAATAACGTTGACCAATGCATAGGTCATAGTATAATGAAAGTATTTAATGTAAAGTCATATTGAAATTCTTGTTATTTTTGTTTACAGTGTCAATCGTAAATAAATCGTATAATACATAATAGTCAGAACTTTCGATGACCAGCATCCAAAACGATGTGATAATAATCCGTTGCCAGAAAATAATAGACGTGTAGTAGTTTTATTGTCAATAGTAAATATTGCATTATTATATACAAGTAAAAAAGCTATTGTAACAGACTGCTCTGCGGGTATTTTCGACTGATTCAATAGAAAGTAAAAGGAGGTTTTAGATAATTTGTGCTTGAACAATTTTCTCTGGTAATTTTATTATTATTTTCTGCGTTCTCTTCTATTGCAACGTTTCGTTTTTCTCTCGTTTAGAATAAGATCGTTGTAAAAACCTCGCTTCTTTACGATTCTATAATTAACCGTATAATGTGTGGTAAAGATAAATTATACGTGCGATATATAAATGTAATTGAAAATAGATTACCTTTAGATAGGTCTATATCTAACATTATTTCGAACGAATAAAAAAAAAAAGATACACGTACATTTCGTTTTACATTTACGTTTCAAATTGAAATTAGTCAATTCTAGAAAATAATTATTTAAGTTATTTCTTCATATTTTCACGATATTAAATTTAATATAGTAGAGTGCCCATTATCAACAGTCAAATGTGAATTGATATCGTGATCCCGTACTATCGTTGATACAACTTATGTACTTTATAATAAAACAATTTCTTAAAAACACTACGTGTTTGCCTGTACTTTTATATACTCATGAAAACGAATATATACGATATTATATGTATAATATATATACATATATATGTATATATATAGCAATCTTCTAATAAAATAATTATGAAAATTCATTTAAATTATTTATGTTCTTGAGTTATTTGTACCTCATTTTTTTGATCCTTTGCTAACAAGATTAATTGGTACTCTACTCTATTAATTTAACGAAACAAACATTTTATATTTCACGAATTAAAACGTTTGTAATTATTTCATTATCTGCAATGATATTAATAATTTTATCCATTAGTTCATCAGCGTCCATCGTGTCTACTTTATACGTATGTTATGTATTTTGGCTAATCTATATTATAAGTATTTTGTCAGATATATACCTATTAAAAAAAAAAAGAAAAAAAAAGAAAACAATAAGAGTTTGGAATAGGATCGTATTAACTGTTAAGTCGAATATTTGAATCTTTTTCCTACGATATAAAATAGATACGTTTGTACGTATGAACGTATATGAGCAATTTTCTAAGAGATAAATATAAACTTTTTATATATTTATTACTTGACGATAACAATCGATTCTATTGCATGCAAGAATTAGTATTGCGTGCATACTGCGAATGCAGTATACAGTAACTTTATACATCTAGTACATTAAATACATGTGTATATTTGGTACTTGTTAGAATGTTATGTAAGTATATATGTAACTGAAATTTTTAACGATATTTCGAACAAAATATTTATAATAGAAAAATAAGATTAAAAATACTCAATTGCCAATTATTGTCGTTTTTATATTTTATTTGAGAGAAGAATATTCTATATTATTTTTCCAACATTTTCTATTCTTTTGTCTCTTAAAATGTCAACAAGATATATAATACATTTCGTAATTAATTTATTTATAGTTAAAACGAAATTAGAAACATTAAATAAAATTAACTATAAAATCATTTATAAATCGATAATTTAGAAGCTTTTCGTATCAATTCTGCCAGCTTTGAGAGTCCCTACATATAACAAAAAAATTATCATTATATAATAAATATTTCTTACTTTTTGAAATTGTACCTAAACAAATCATAAAGAACTGACCCTTTCAATCTCCTCTTGAGTTCCATAACTATAGGATAAACGTATGTGTTGGTCCGGTTTATTGATGTCATAATTAAATACATTTCCAGGGATTATGAAAATACCATTGGGTACACACTTTTCCTTTATAAATTTTGATGTATCATCAATTCCGATTAGTTTCAGCCATATAAAGAAACCACCTTTAGGCTCTGTCCATTCGGCCAATCCTATTCATGTTATAATCATTTTTTATAATTAAATCCGATAAGATTGTACGCAATGTTTTTCATAGTAAGATAAAGTGCTCTCAATTACCTGTAAGGTGTTTTTCAATTTCCTTTAGCATAATGTTACGTCTTGTTCGATAAAAATCTTGAATACTCTTGAAATGTTGATCGAGTCGATCCTTTCCCCACAAATCAAATAATTTGAACAAAAGAACCTGCGAAATAAAAAGATTGTTGACAATTTTTACATGATACTTTCTGTTATTATCGCTACAATGATAAATATAAGTGTTTTATTTACCTGTGATAATGAGTTGGCTTGTAAAACGCTATTTTCTACATGCATTATTAATTTACTCAATAATTCAGTATGAGCCGTGATGCAACCTAATCTCATACCTGCGCTGATAATTTTACTAATAGAATCCAACCTTATAACGCGTCCCTCGGTATCCAACGAAAAGAGAGACGTAGGTTGTTTATTTAAAAAATTAATAAAATAGTATGCGTCGTCCTCTATAATAAGGAAATTGTATTTCTGTGCCAATTCATATATTTGCTTCTTACGGCTCTCGGACAATACAGTTCCCGTTGGATTTGCACCAATAGGGTTGATATATATTAACTAAATAATAATTTTTATAAGTTTTACGAGAATCCCACAAGATACAACTTTTACACAGTTATTCTGTAATTTTCATTTGCGCTGAATTTTTTAATTTTATTTTATTTACCTTCGGTAATGGCCTTCCATCACGTAATCTTTCTTCGCATACTTTAATTATTTGCTCAGGAATGATACCGTCAGCATCCTGGGTAATTTCTATGAAATCAACATTCAAAGATGCTAGCTGCAACGGGTATATCAAAATGTTATCATCAAAGGACTTTTTATAACTCGTTAAGAAAAAAGAAGAAATCACGACATTATGATCGATTATTGATTAATTGTAGCCAAAGTAGAAATATTTCTTACAATTTATCTTCGTCTTAAATATGATGAAAAATAGTATATTGTAAATGTTAATGTGTTTATAGTAAAAATACGTATTAATAGCAAATATTTAGTATTTGTAAAGATATTTTTTTGAAAAAATGTAATGTGGACATTGCCTGAGATAATAAAAATATTTAATTAAATATTATGTTTAAAACCAAAAAAATGTTATCGATATATATTATTGAGATAACAATGTTTAATTAAATAAATAACGTAAAACGATTTACAAATATTATTTCCATTTTTATGTATAATAAATAAATAAATATATATGTATATATAAGATGTTCAAAAAAAGCATTCAATATTTATACAGTACAGCGAACATACTATGAGTAAAAAAGTCGTAGCAAACATAGGTCGAAAGATCAACCATTTCTGAGATATAAACATTTTTGTATGTTAGTATCCTGATAGACTTACTGGCTTCTATCATCACGTGCGATGTTTTTTTTACGATAAATCGTATTCTGAATGCTTTCACTTAGTCTTCAAAATTACATCGGCAATTAGACAGTTATCAGCAATTTTATGTCTTTACATGGAAAATTTTTCTAATCGAAACGCTGTTTCAAAATTTGATCAACGTTTTCGCGAATCAGACTCATTTCAGTGGATTGGACGAGGTGGATCAGTTGCAAGATCCTTTCGATCACCCAATTTCAACTCTTTGGATTTCTTTTTATGAAGATATTTGAAAAGCAAAGTGCATTCTTCGCCGATAAATAACTTAGGAAAAACGGTTGATCTTTCAACCTGTTTACTAAGACTTTTTTACTCAGTATGATGTATTCTATTATCTAATATTGAATGTTTCTTTTTTAAATAGTCTCTACATACAATATGATATAGATAAAATTTAATTGCATAACAATTTAATTATATTGTAATTAATAATTTAAATGTAGTTAACAATTTTCATTCACTCACTGTATTGATAGTAGCTGTATATGTTGGTGATTGAACCATAATTGGATCACCTTCATCAATAAACATCTCATAAATTTTGGAACAAGCATCTTGCGAACCACAAGTAAATATTACGTCCCAATTTTTCCATTTAGGATTGTGCCATTTGGATTGAAATTCTCGGAACTTTTTCATCAAAGGCAAATATCTATGCAAAAACGTTGCAATATATAAAATAAAAAATACTATTTTGTAATACTTTACCCTCTAGCAGATCCATATTGAAGTGCTGATGCTAATTCTTGACCGTCGAGTTTCGAACATGTTCCATCTTTGTAGGTCACGTTTAATTCTTTATAAGGATAAGTCTCGGTATTTGGCAATCCACCAGCAAAACTTATTGCATCTGGATTATTACTGTTTAAGTAAGTCTCAGCTAGAATTTATAATAAAATATATGATATAATATTATAGTGAAATGTGTAAAATATATCGAATGATAAATATGTTAGTGAAATCTTTATGATAGTTACAATTGAGCGTGATAAAAATTTATAAAGAATAAATTCTTATCTCGCTCAATAAAATATGTTTTAAATCTTACTTATTTGCCGTATCAGATTTCCTCTTCTTCTAAGAGTGATCTTTGAAAAAAATGTTGAATAATCCATTGTTATATTTCTTATTATGCTTTTCAAATCGGTCTGTATCACGTTAATGTTCTCTTATGAAATGCAAAATAATGACTGGAAAGACAATTTTATTCAAAAGTCAAAACTGATAAGAGAATTATAAGAGGATAAGTAAGCGTAAAAGAAAAATTACGCGAAGTTATCGTATTTTATCGAATTTAAAATAAGAGTCATAACGATAACACGATAATAACATATTTCATAATAATTCTATCGACGCTTTTTTAATTGACCTCTTGCATTTTATAAATGTATTTGCATTATTATGCATTATAGATATTTTATTATAATGAAAATAAGTATATCAATAATATATTCCATAGAATGTAAAAATAAAGAATTGATTTTTTTACTTTAAAAAACAAAAATTATCTGTTTATCTATTTCATAAAAATATAAAATAAATAGTATAATTTTCGGTAAATCAATTTTATTCGACGAGACAATTACTTATAATTGAAATATTATAAAATATAAAAAAAGGAGATAGAATGTAAGGAGAAGATGAAATTTTTTATATTTAAGGGATTATGTGATTATTGTGATATATTTTTAGGAAATTATATGGAATATATTTAAATAACAACTCATAAATATATAAAATCCATTTGTTTCATTAGTTTAATATATTTGTTTTACGAGAGGCAAGAATATGCTTCTAATAACTTCTCTAATTTAAACTGTGATACATTAGGTCGTAGTTTAATGAATTCAACCAAACTATTTGCAACTTGCTTATTACATATACATAGGATATCTTTTATATGGTCAGTACTATATATTCCTAACATTTCCACCCAATATCTTTCTAAGTAGTCAATAAGTTCAATAGTTATATCATCCAGACGAGTTTTAAAATCATCTTGTTCAGCTGCAAAATATGTTTGATAATATTTCTATATGAAATCAATATATGGTAATATTTTAGATCATTGATACTATTATACAAATACCTGATTTAAGTTTGCAGATGATGTTTATTATAATACTGTTTATTTCTGGTATAATACATGTTTTAGTTTTTTGAATGTATAATATTATTTCAATACATTCCTGAATACACAAAGCAGAATTCTCGTCAATTGGAATTAAATTACTTTTATGTTTATATGGCTGTAATATCTTAAATATAATTTCCATTAATTTCATAATGTCTTTACTATTTTTATTGCTTGTTATCTGTTCAAATTTTACTACAGTAGACAATACAGTAAGCCATTTTTCTATCACTTTCAATTCTGCTTCTGTGAAATGAGATTTCTGTTGCGGAATAACTTGCATAAAACACTCTAAAAGTGCAGAAACCAGTTTTTCTATATTAAATAATTCTAACAGAAGGTTGGTATCGCTTAGTTGTGAAATTGAAAGTAGTAAATCTAAAGTTGTAACGAGTAGATCATCTGTAACGTTTATAAATAAAATCTAAAATTGCTATAATACATAGTTTATAATACAAACACAGTATAATACTTACTATTAGTAGAACTATTTAATACAAAAATCACAACGTCGCTAAAAAAATCACACTCTTTAATATTTTTTACCCATTGGGATTCAGGATTTCTTTGAATATCCCAAATCATTGCTTGTAATAACCTAAAAATCTGAAGTAAAGATTCTGTATCATCTGATAAAAGATTTCTCCAGATCGTTTTGACAAGTTGCTTATTATTTCCCATAGATTCTAATATACTTGTTTGACAACTCATATTACCAATAATACCAAATAATATCTCCTAAAAATAAATGATTTTATCAGATTGATTACAAAATGACCTATCGCTAATGTATGACATATTTTTTACATTGTTTTCAAAGCAATGTATATATGTTTGATAAAAATAATATTGGTAAATCATACTGTTAATCTAGGTACAGTAGAAGTTTCTAAAGAAGCTTCAACTATTTTTAGAAAGTCATTTTCATATAAATACATGGCTATATCCTTCTCAGCTGTCATATCCCATAGTATACACAAATCATTTTCTAATTTCTGCGTCCAACCAACATCTTGAACCTAAATAATCAATGATATAGCATTATTTGTACAAAGATTTAATATATAGACGTTATTGATTTGAAAATACCTTTGATAAAGAGATAAGCGTATTAATTATCCATTTTGCACTATAAACAGTATCTCCTATACTATCGCCTCTCATTGTACCTAATTCTTTATTGTCAAACTGGCCCGATTCTAACATAACAGAATAATTGACATAATCTGTATCTGATATATTCTCAGAGGAATCGTCTTCGCTCATATTTGTCAATATTATTTCAATAGTTTCACAAGATAAGCTAAAACTCAATAACTTCTTGTTAAAAATTAATCTTCCAAGTCAATACATATCAAAGCGCATTTTCATACGTCAGAATTGTTCTAAAGTTCCATGCTTGCAGCGCCATTGAAAATTATATTTTTTCGTAAAAACATGATCAAAGTTATAATTGAAGTAAAAAAGAAAAAAAAACAAACAAACAAACAAAAACAAAAGAAGAAAGAAATACAATAAAAAAATTATATGTATATAACTATGTTGATGATTTTTCTTCTGTACAGTATGATGCCCAATAATCTAATGGAAATTTTGGAACAGTATTGTTGGTTAACTTGTCGTATCAAGAACCTTGATAGATCATTATACGTAATAAAACTAGATTACCAGTTAAGTAGGGAAAAAGTTGAAAACATCAGGATATCATTCTTTCTGTCTACCAGAGAATTTTGTTTGTTATGCACATGCGCGATAATTTTTTCTTTCGAAAAAAAGAATAAAGTGGGATGTTAAATGAAAACATGCCAGAACACATTATTTGGAGATTAAAAAACAATCAACAACTTATTAATTTAATATATTTCTAAAAATCTAAGACAATTTTTAATAGATTCTTAAAAACTTTAAATAGTATGTTATATCTTACTTTTATGCGCGTTTACAATAGTTTCCGCCTTTAAAATAAATTTCCAATTTTAAATTTAACCGCCTGCGCATAATACCTTGCGCACAACGGAAGAAGTGCGTGCTAAAGGAATTAGAGACCATCACGGAAGAGACGCGACTGTAGACTTTAAGATCGTGATTTATTCACAAAAGATAAAAATTCGTGCCGTTATGTACAAAACAAGACTATCGCAATTTGCGAAAACAAATCGTTTCAGCTGCAACGTCATACGCAGGCGTTTTTATCGCAAGTTCGAAAACACCTTTTTAAAAATATTACTTGTACGAAGTATGGTGTCGACGAAAGCGCGTTGAGATCTAATTCCTTTTAGAAGAAAGAATACGTTATAAGCTTCTGTTTTCTCAGCCATCAAATTTCTATAAGGTGGCACTCGTGGGTAGCCTGCAAGATGGTTGGGGAGTCGGTACAAAAGTAACTTTTTCTACCTCACTTCATCGGCAATCCTTCCACTTATAAGATAATAATATAGTCTTATTACAAATATACGATAGATGATTACTTTAAATTTAATTTACACATTTCAGTTCAGTATCAACCTAGTTTGCGTACCATTCTCATTTCGTACAGTCATAACTCGCTATCAATTCCAGTTATAAATCAATTGTATCGTATTTGCCGTTTATTATTAATTTTTATATATAAAAGACTGCAAGTTGTTACTAAAATAAACATCGTTGACGATGATCTAGGATAATAGAGAAAATATGACGATCGTTGATTGAAATAATATTGAGATTAAACGGAAGTGTACATTTAAATTACATACTATATGTTAAAATTATTGTAACTGAACAATCGAAACGGAACTTGAACTGAGATTGAACTGAAATGCATGAATCGACCCTAAGTTTTTCGGGTTGGTGGATTAGTAATTTACTAGGTCAAGGGTGAACTAGTTATATTGAGAACACTGAAGAAAGATTTTAAGAGCGAAGATTCAATGACGTGCAATTGTTAATTCAATTAAGAAATATTATTTTTGTCAATTTTGGTTTCTTTTGCATTGCAGAAAGATGCCGGATAAAATTACTATCGACGACGTACGTACCGTAAATCATATATATTATATGTGAATTTTATTTATGGATTATGTTATATTTTTTTTTTTTATTCACAGTTTCCTATTTTAAAGTCAAAACATGTTTATATCAAGGATACAAACGCTACAATAAATATTATTAATATTATGCTACGGGGTGGAGCAGACCATTTACAGGTACATTTATGAAATTATTTTTTTTTTATAACAGATTTCAAACTTACATTAAATACATGCATGAATAAGAATTTATAAATGTTTGACAGATTGTCACAGATTTTGACTTAACACTAACCAAACAACATGTTGATGGCAAATTGGTGCTCAGCAGCTTTGGTAATTTATATTTTATGTGTATATATATATATTATCCTATATATTTAAACAGATAAGATTTATATATCCTGTTTTATATGAGATTTTATAACAAATGTTTGATGTCTTAATTTTTGTATAATAAGTATCATTTGTGTTAACATATATTGTATTGCTTGTATTTATATTTTTAATTTTAGGTTTATTTGGAAAATGTAATCAATTACCATCCGAGTATACGAATGAGTCTAGACGATTATATCACAAATACAGACCTATAGAAATTGATCCAAATTTATCTCTAAAAGAAAAAATAGAAGCCATGAGCGATTGGATGATTGCTGCTGAAAAATTATTAAAAGGAATAGAATTTGATCCAAAAGAATTGTCTGAAGTTGCAGAAAAATACGGTACACCTTTACGCGATGGTACCAAAGAATTCTTGGAAAAATTAAATAATGCTAACATACCAGTTCTTGTATTCAGTGCTGGTTTAGGGGATGTTGTAGAAGCTATTCTAAAATGTCATAAAGTTTTCTTTAATAATGTTAAAATTATATCGAATTTTCTTAAATATAATGGTACAAAAATAGATGGATTCAAAAACAAAAAACTGATACATGTTTTTAATAAAAATGAACATGCTCTTGAACAAGAATATTTTAAAGTTATTGAAGGAAGACGACATGTATTACTAATGGGTGATACAACTGGAGATGCAAATATGGTAAATGGTATGGATGATACAGTAGCAGTTTTAAAAATTGGATTTTTGTATGATAAAGTAAGATCCTTTCTGATTAATTTATACTTCAGATATATTTGGAAATTTGGAAATATTTTAATATTATTTTATAGGCAGAAGAAAATCTGGCTAATTATATGGAGGAGTTTGATATTGTATTAGTGGATGATCAAACGATGCACGTGGCAACAGAAATATTAAGAACTATATTAAAATAATTATATTAAGGTTTAGAAATTATTTATAATTTCTTTTTTCTTGCAATGAACAAGAGTTGACATAAAAACAGTGTACAAAAGTTTTTGTATTAAGTGTGTTCCACGCAGGGTGTGAAGCCCAAATTCACTTATTAAATACTTTGTTATGTATATTTTAATGTATTTATGTTTAAATAGAAATTTTATAAACTTTAAAAGAATTAATTATCATTATTCCGTCACACTGACTTACCAGTTCATAAAGATCATGCTAATTTCTTCATAAATTAAAGATATTGCCATTTTGATGAATTTTTAGTTTCACTGCTTTGCAGTATTATGCGATTTTTTTTATTGTGTGTGAAATGTTATATTTTAAATTAAGTTTTATGTAAGTTTTAATTTGATGTAAAAAAAATTAAATATTTCAGAATTAATAGTTTTTTAAATTTATCTTACATTGCTTTTACTCTTTGATAATGTATTTTTACATATCAGTTGATCATTTTCAAAGAATGTAAAATATGTTTAAAATACGTTAAAAAGAGTACTTACAAATATATGTGTAATAAACATACACACGCATTCATTCATCAATTTTATATTTTTTAATAATAAAATTTTCTATTTGATATAATTTGAAAAGCAGCTATTTTATGGTAACCTTTGTTGAAATATTAAATTAATGAAAAGGAAGAACAAATTTTTATAAAACGAAATTTGTTACTAAATATTTGTATTTGTATTAAATCACTATACGTATATTTTTATATCATTAAATCACTATTTCACAGCTTCATATTCCCATTTAAACAAAAACTTAGCGGTATTACATATTAAGCTGTCATAAAATATTAAAACTATATTCTTATGTTCATCTTAGCCACATTTTTCTGGTCAGCAAATCTTCATACTATGTATTGGTGTATGAAATAGATTATTTACCTGTTCTTTGACTTATCATTAATGTAAAAGATGATTTAACAAATCTATTCAATTTATAGTCAAGCCTAGGTATTCCATTGATCACATTATGTAGATACACATATTTTTCTAATTGTTTGATTTGTCTTGAAGCTAAAAGATATTCTATAAAATGTGTATTATGTAAATCTAGATCTCAAATTCAACAATAGAAAAATAATCACCGCAACCATATGTATTTTCTTGATATTACGAAATTTAATTTATACAGTTCTTTGTGAATATTAATTTGCAGCTATCTCATATAATGCAGAGTATTAAAATAATTGTAGTTGCAGTAACAAGTTTGAGACAATAAACCAGTAATACAAGTTAAAGATATAATAACTATTATATCAATCTCAGTTTTATCTTTGTTAGAGGAAGCATTAACAATGTGGATGCAATGCAATGTGCGATTGTATAAATTTTGTAATGCTTCATTACATAATAGTGCAATCATCAATATTCTTAAGAAATATAAGAAAAAAAAAATGCACCCAAGATTTCAAGCTAATAGAATAATTAAAATGCTTATAAGTCAAGTTCATTATGAAAATATAGATTCCATCGATGTTTTGCACCTTTACACTTATAATTTACTAGATCACATTATGCATTTCATATTTAGAGAACTAATTCTTCAGAAGCCTAACAATCAATCCTGATTAGAAGTCTGATTATGCTTGAATATGAATATAATACGAATGAGTTACTGCATACTTCTCAACAATTGGGGATTATGCAACAAATTAAAAGTAAATTAGAATCTATAAAATTTATGCTTACATTTTTCTCAAATTTAAGTTATCTATATATGAATACTTCTTAAGAAAACAATTACATAAGAAGTAATGAAAAAATAAAGATAACATTTAAAAAAAAAATTATTGATTAATTATATTTATTATATAGTCCCCTATTGTTTATGTTTACCACAACTGTATACACTTTCCTACCATGTCTCGACTACTTTAACATGACGTAGATCTATGTCTACATAATTAAATTGTATTTCCATGTTACTTATATGCTTGATTTGAATTTACTCAGGCCAAAAAATAATAAGAATACATTATATTCCTACAAAATAATACATACATGATAATTTATGAGAGATCATGTTGGTATTATACTTCTATTAGAGGAATAGAATTTTTCCCTTTTTTTTAGCTCAAATAGAATATTTCATTTGTAACAAGAAAGTATCATGTAGAGGATACTTGCAATTGAAATATTTTACTGTATGGGTATTCTTATCAATTAGCACAGGCGCATATATATCATATACAGTAGTAAATATAATTAGCCTTCAACTCGAGTAATCTTTCCATAATCAAGCATTTGTATGTAATGATAAAATTAGCAATTCTTCAAGTCACTTTGCTTAGCCTGTTAGTTTAATCGGATTTCCGATCAACTACTCCAGTATATTTTTTATAATATTAAGTTGTAGGATGATACGAACTGATAAGAGCAGCATCTACAGGTTCCATGCATGATGGACAAGTGAGTGAACGGAGTAACCAATCGTCGATACACACTGCATGATAGGTATGCATACAAGGTAGATAACGTACTTCTTCTCCTACCATAAGCTCCATCATGCATATCACACATTCTCCTTTCTTTGTTCCATCGTATTGCCGCATGGGCAAATGTTGTATGAGTCCTATACGCTTTGCAATTCGTACCTGCTGTTCTTCTTCGCTTATACTACCAGATGTAACGCCAAGTCCTAAATTAACTCCAACTCCAATCCCACGTGAGACGTTTAAATTGGATTGTAGACGATGTTCTCTTGTCGCTGTTACAGGATAATAAGATCCCATAATTTCCTACAAAATAATTATTTTACTTCTAATGCATATTCATCAATGTCAAAGTAAAATATATTATGCAGTGATTTGCAATTTAAAATTTCATTATACAAAAGCACAATTACTTAAATTATTGTTAAATGAGAACAATGAAAAAAGAGAAAAAAAAAATAATCGAAATAAAGAAAAGAAATATTTGTATCTGTTGGAAACAATAAATTTTTAGAAATCTAATAAATCTTCTTTCCGTTTAAACGTCTACCAATTAATAAAAAACCATTCGATAAATAGTAACAATAAAATAGAGTTACATTATAAGGTATTTGAGGTCCAAGTGCATCTTGCGAAGAACTTCCGATCATTGAAGGATCGGGATTGCTGCTGAGCAAAGTGGTATTGTCCTGCTGACTGCCTCCCGCGCGTTTCAGACAATTTCCCATTTTTATATGCAATCAAGTTCCTATTAACGATTCTTCCTTTATCACTGCTTCTCATTCGACAAGCCCGATGTCGAATTAGAAAACGATTATCAAAGCAATATGAGACGTACCAAACACAGTCCTCATTTTTTTACAAGCGCGTAACTTTTCCTAGTTAGCTGTCACGAGACTAAACTCAATCGCACGATGAATATAACAAGTCGTCTCGTTTTGACAAGATACGCCGCGCGAATTGTTATGACCAGAACATCTCCTGTCATGTACTCATACAACTAACAGCTGAGTCGTCTTACGCACACATTCGAAGAGGTAGTAGCAAACAGGCTAAGTTAGTCACAGATTTGAGAAAAAAATGTTTCAGCCATCGAACTACCATGTTTTTTAAACAGCTAATACTTCTTTGTCGTAGACGACTCATCCTTCCGATTGGACGAAAACATTATTTTATTGGTTATGCACAGTGCTACGTAAAAGGAACTTAACACGCGTTCTCCTATTGGTTCTCGCCCGACGGCCATGTTGAATGTGGATCTACGTAATATTTTAAAACAGAACTTTTGAACGCCGTCGAAGGTATCCAAGGACTAAATAGAAATTAGTTCGTTTATCGTTCATACATAGGTTTCAATGTAATATATTAATATTAATACGGTTAAATAAATTATCAACGATCTCATATCCGTCCAATAAAATAGATTATTATATAGACAAAATACATTTTACTGTAATAGTAAATATAACCTCTAATTAAATTGTAATCTTATCCAGTAATCTTAAAATTGAAACATATAGAGATATGTTACACATATGTAACAAACATGAATAATATTATAGGTAACTATATTATCTCTATGTACTTAAGTATATACTAGTCATATTATCTATGATAATAACTTAATTTTTAATATTTGATTCGTTTAGCTCAATTTCCTTCTTTTTACGATCGCAAGGTCGTAGCGACAAATGTTATATATTTTTACATATTACGTACATAGAGCATATATTTTAATAATGGGATTAGAAGGACACAAAAAGTCTTTCTCATAATGATCGTGAAAACCTACAAGTTCAAGTTTGGAAGATGAATTAATACTTTGAACTATTAGCAGTCGCTCAGAGTTCTCCAAAATAGCACAAGCATATATTTATTCAACATATATAAATAATATTATTTAACTTTTCCGAAAAAAGGATATGAATTAACGATATGAAGAAAAATGTAAAAAAGTACAAAATGAATGAGAATCATAATATTTACTACGATAATCATTCTTGTAATTTCGTCAGATATTTACCGGAAATACGGATCAAAGACGATCTAAATATATATATATATATATATATATATATATATATATATATATACACATATATATGAAATGAATTATAAAGCCAATAAATCAACGTGTATTATTCCTCATTCGGTCATCCTGACTTACGATTGAGACAGGAAAAAAAAAATAATATAAGAAAAAACTGAAAGTAAATGGCAGAAAGATAACACCCTAATTTTATTTTATCTTAAGACTCTTTTTTTATTCATCTTATCGTTATTGATCGAGATTCGAGAAGACTCATAGAATCGAATAAGTTTTCAGAAACGAAAGATCATTCTAGTATTTATCTTATCGATAGGAGACTTTTGACCTCGTACAAACACGAAAAGCACGAAGACCTTTGGCACCGATCTTCTCCCCCTAAGTATGCACGTTATTGGACGACGACGACTTCCATTCGAACTGCGGACATGGTCGTGGCAGGAAGCACTTATTTAACCGATACTACCGTGTGTATTCGCGTATACGTTTAATCAAGCAAGCCCTGTGCAAGAGCATAGCTTTGCACCCCACAGTCAGTCCTCGCTTTGACTTTTCCGCTCTTCGAACTTACCAGTCTCTTCCCGGCTTAACGTGCACTAGTAGCGTGCAGTGATCCAGCAAAATCATCTATAAAAAGAAAAAAGAAAAAAAAAAAAGAATAACAAAGTTCGTTATTATCAGGATAAATTATCCGAAATAACGATGTTGCGTTTCAAGCCGATCGATCTTTTATCGTGTGATTTAAAGGAGAAAAAATCTTGAAAATCGATTGTTAAAATTTTCTTGACAATTCGAGCTTGCTTGTTGCAATTTTATTAGCAAACGAGCACGTTCGATAGTAACGCTGCAATTTTATGATTAAGAATACGACGTTGTGCCGATTGCAAACGTAAAGGGATAAGTGTGCATATGGGGGAATGAAGAGGACAGTTATAATACAAAGACAGTGACCTTGGTAATCGACGATAGCAAGAGAGAAAGAGAAAGAAAGAGAGAGAGAGAGAGAGAGAGAGAGAAAGAGACGGAGAGAGGGAGAAAAAAGGATAAGATGTTGCACGATCGGAGAGTCTTCTTTTGGAGGGTGATATTTTTTACCCTTTTGTGCGCTCTCGTAAAAATTGTGCAAGGAGGTAACGTAAAGCATTCCAATTACGTTTGTGATTTATTTGAATTAGATTATAGATCGTCTAATTGTTAGCAGAGGGTACGATAATATTTTGTTTGACTTTTTGTTTTAGAGATTATCAAAGATCCAACATTATGTAGCCGCACGAGATGCAAAGGTAAGCATTGACATATTGATATTGAATTTTGATATTGAATTTAGATCAATGTACAAGATCATATCGGTTGAAATTTTTTCAATATGATCATTTAATCTTCGTGTTGTAGTACCGTACGAACGTAAGTTCAAGTACGAAGAAGGTGTCTCCTATCAGTATCAATATTCTGTGGACGTAAGCACGAATCTCGGTAAAGTTGAAACGTCATCATCGAGTGGAGAAGAATCGAAAAATGAAACCAAGTTGAACATAGATGCCTCGTTGTTCGTTTATTTCACTTCACCTTGCGAGGGTATCCTGAAATTTCAGAACGTCAGCATAAGTCACGATCGCAAACGCTACAATGCCGAATTTCCTGATCGTGCTGGAGCAGAATTCAAAGCTAGCTTAGAGCGTTTTTCTCTGAGATTTGCCTTTGAAGATGGTCGAATAAATGAAGTCTGTCCGGACCGTCGTGAAACAGTCTGGACGTTGAATTTGAAACGTGGTGTCCTTTCCATGCTACAAAACAGTATGAAAAGATTCGACATTGATCATCGAGTCGACGAACTCGATATTAACGGAATATGCGAGACAAATTATCGGCTTTACGAAGCAAGAAAGACTCAATTGATTATCAAAAAGACGAAGAACCTAGCCGATTGTCAATTCAGCGGGAAACATCTTTCTGTATTGCAATCTAATTCTTATAAAAATCCTCGATCGGCTATGAAAACACCTAAGCGATCTTTGTTGAAATCTACTAATGAATGCGAAATAACGATCGATCATAACGTATATGAAAGAGTTGTCTGTAAAGATACTTATCAGCTTCGGCCACTATCGAACGATAACAATGTCGGTGCTAGAACAGAAAGTATCGCTGTTCTTCAGCTCATAGAGGAAGTTAAAGAAGAATTTTACGATAAAGAAGAATCGAAGGAAGATGACGAATATACTGACAAGAGTATTGCAATTAGAACCAATTTACTTTACGATCACGAGAAGGTTTCTAAGACGATACACGGAGAGTTAAGAACATCCAGAGATTTCTTAAAAATTTTATGTAGAAATGGAGTAAATTTGGACGAAATTCAGCAGAGATTTTCCGAAACGTTCATCGCGTTCGTACAGTCGGCTCGTCTTCTTGATTATCCTTATTTGTCGCAACTATTTGCTAGAGCAAATGGGATTTGTAAAACTGGCAAGTAAGTTATCGACGTTAATAACATTTTAATGTATTTTTATGCATGTAAGTGTTTACATTGTTTATTTCTCTAGGAAACATATAATCGATGCGCTACCATATATAGGAAGTAACGCTGCAGTGAACGTTATGAAAGATTTGATAATAAAAAAATATATCAATCAAGAAACTACAGCCAATTGGATCACAATATTTGGCTTAATTCCTCGACCAAATTATGGAACTATCCGAGCACTTGCACCTCTCTTAGATTTTCAACATAAGATACCTAATACTCAGTTTGTTTTAAGTTACTCATCCGTTATTCATACGTTTTGCAAGTCAACTACTGCAGATTGTAGTCGGCTCGAGGATATTACAAAATTTCTCTCTTATCTCGAACAAAAGATCAACAAGGGTTGTGCTCTTCGCTATCATTCGCTTGTAGAGGTTAAAGAAGTAAGCGTTATCGAGTTATTATTGATGTAAGTGATGTGTCACGATTATTTCACTTTATATTTACATTTATTACAGACATTGGAAGCTCTAAAAGCCATAGAAAATATGGGGTTGAAAACCGATGAGTTGTTGGAAGAATTAAAAGTTTGTATAGATAACGTGGGTGGTTTCGTAACGATGGAAGTTCGTGTTGCGGCAATAAATGCACATCGTAGGTTGCCATCCTGCGAAGATACTCGAGATCGATACTTTCTGGATTATTATCGAAATTTTACACTTGACTCAGAAATACGTATAGCATCGTATTTACAAGTAATGCGTTGTCCTGATTACAACGTCATAAAGACCATTAAGCATGCTCTTAAGGTTGAAGAAGTCAATCAAGGTACTGTACGTGCCTTAATTAGATATTGACTTTAATCGTTGAACGTGAAATATTGTTAATTAATTATAGTGATTGTTAATATTTATTTCTTTTAATCTCTTATATAGTCGGTTCCTTTGTATGGAGTCATTTAAACAATCTTTATACCTCGTCGTCACCAACGCAAGTAGAAATACAGAGTCTCTTGACCGATAGAGATCTTGGAACTAAATTTAACAGCGATATTAGGAAATTCTCACGGAATTATGAAGGCTCCTTTTTCTCCGAAGAATATAATTTTGGAGCTAATCATCAGAGTAATTTGATCTTTTCTCCGAAATCATATATACCACGTACTGCGAGTTTTAACATGACCATAGATTTACTCGGAGAATCTATAAATTTATTCGAAGTTTCAATGAGAATGGAAGGCCTCGAATATTACGCTGAAAATCTTTTTGGACCCGATGGACCGTATAGCAATGAAAAAGTCTCTAATCATTTCAGAAACTTAATCAGGAATTTCAGATCCGCGCCTAAAAGCGAGGATCAATGGTCGCGCGTTAAAAAATTACCTAATATCATTGATAATAATTTCGACGATCCAAAAATTAGTTTAGGTTATAAGATTTTTGGAAATGAGCTAAAATATACAATGTTAAACGGTGACAAGGAAATCAAAGAAGCTTTAGCTAATTTAAATCCGTGGGAAAAAGTGAAAAAAATTCTATCGGCTCAAGAAATTTATTACGATAATACAGTGATGTTCCTTGATTCAACGTACGTGGTACCAACCACGTCAGGTTTGCCTATACGTTTAGATCTTGCTGGCTCAGCCGCTTGCAAATTTAAATTGGCTGGTTTTTTAAACGTTAGCCGTTCGATGAATACCGAATTAGAACTTGTAGGAAACTTTACCCCCAGGTACGGTCCATATCCAAAAGTAAATTCAATATATAATCAAAGATATAAATTTTAATAGAATATACATTTTTTATCATTTCCATTTTCAGTGTAAGCGTGGATATTATAGGCACTATGATGGTCGATGCATTTTATAAAACTGCTGGAATTAAATTGCGTACGAATATGTACTCGTCCGGAGCTGTTCAAATTCGTTTTAATGTCGAGGGAGTACGTTTGGTACAGTTGAATCTTGGCCTACCAAACCACAAAATGGAAATTTTTTCCATCATTACGCACGTTTTCTTGTTAGAAACGAATGGAGCAGAGACCGAGGAAACGCAACTAGGTGTTCTAATAACTGATCGACAATCTAATTCATCAAAGGAATTAACAATACCAGGAAAAATCATTAGCAACACGACTTGTACTTGGCAAACGCTCGATCGGCTTATCGGTCTTAAAATGTGCGTTGATTATCAGTTTCCCAATGTAACGAAAAATCCTAATGCATCGTATTTCCTTTTAAATGGTCCAACTCTTTTCAAAGTTTCGGTAATCAAGGCTGATCCCACCGCTAATACTTATTTGTTGGAATACAAATGGGTACGGACGGAGGTTGGTCACCTTTTTTGTTGTTATTTTTAATATAACATATATTATAACGGATAGTTAATGATTTGATTGATCGTAGAAACAAAGCGTATTCAAAGTGGCATTTGATACACCTGGATCACAAATGAAGAGAGAATTGAGTGCTACGGTATTGTTCGATTTAAAAAGTCATAACGTCACTGTTTTATTACATTCGGTTGGAAATTCTTTGATAGCAAAAGGTCCGTTAATCCTGAACATCCTGTTTTTTTTTTTTTTTATTATTTGAAAAAATATATCACAACGAAATCTGCTAATATTTTAGGTACGTATAAGAAGACGGAAAATGAAACATTTATAGAAATTGGTTTCGATATAAATGGAACTAATCATTTGGATGCTAGCATTGGATATACAAAAAAGAAGTTCGCATATGGATACACATACACTCCAAAATTCTATCTAGATATCAACAGTGAACGAGTAGTAGCCGTTTCAGGTATTTGTACCTCTTATATCTTAATTAGTTTCGTAATAGTGATATATTTCGAATTGAATTTTGTAGAAACTATTTTTCAGGTACGATAAGGAACGTACAGAAGAACAATTTGTCTCAGTGCGACATCGATTTGACTTTTCAAACGAAAAAAGTCTGGAGCAAATTAGTAGGCTACATTGTGAAAAGAAATGTTAGTTTAGCTGGTGATTTCCAATTGGATTATCAGCTTCAAAAAATGCCAAAAAAGGAGACGTTGCATTTAGAAATTACGTTAGCTAATCGATCTTCGAAAAACTTGGCACATAAATCAGCGGATTTGAAATTACATTCTACCGCATATCCACAATTGAACACGGTGATAACAGCGTGGTATCAACAAGCTCTAGGACACTTGGAGTTACACGCCGAAGTTAATTCGAGCCCTCATCTTCAAGATGAAAGACATAAACTTACTGCACAGCTAGTGATATCTTATTCAAAAATGTATTTTCAAAATCAAGGAACGAAAGTCAGTGCACTCATTGCTATTACGAAACCTATACAAAATCTTGATATTAAAGTAGGAGTGAATCATTACGTTATCGGGATAGAATCAAAGACCAGTCTTCTTATAGGATACGCTCCAGGTTTGATAATATTTTCAATTGATTATAAGATCGCAAATAATTAATTTATATATATATTTGATTTATTAAAAATTTTCATATCATTCATGTAGGGAAAGAAATTCATTTAGTAGTGAGTACGAGAATGCCACGAGGATTGATGTTCGCTGTGGAAGCTCATGCTAATCTAACGATTCCTAATTTCAATTCAATGATAATAAACGCTCGAGTAACAGAAAGATCGAGACGAGAATATGAATTGGATTTCGCAGGAACTTGGTTTTCTGGTCATAATATAACTGCCCGTGGAACTTATACAGATCAATCAGGATCTGCTTCGATAAGTCATAATCTAAAACTTATCTTAAGATCACCCAGTTTTGCTAATGATATTATTCTTAATTGTAAACTGTATCACAATACCAATGATATGAGAATTAGTATTTATGTAGAACAGCAAGACATGGACAAATATGCATTTATTCTCAATTATACGATATTATCGGTTACGAAACTGTTGGTATACATTGAAGGTAGATATAAAAGTAACGTATATTCTACTCTAAGTAATATTGATACCGAACGAGAAATCAGAATAGAAATGCATCTTGATAAATGGCGAGATGTTCATTTGACCTTAACCGGTATCAACGAAGAAGATAAAAAAGAATACGGTATCGAGCTTAAATGGGATGCCAACAGAGATCCTGCATTAAAGTTCGCATCGATTTTGCAACTCAATAAATTTAATGTACCAGCTTTATCGTCCGATAGCGTACCTGGAAAAAATTTGACTGCTGCTGTAACTTTAACTTATCCCGGTAGACTTATTACTGGTTCATGCCTGTTAGCTGTGCGAGGTCAATATAATTACATAGCAGACGGAGTAATTCAATGGAATCCAGAAAAAACAATTCACCTTTCCGTGGACGTTGGTTATAATTTCCAAACGTGGATAAATTCACTTAAATTTGAATCTCAATTGCTAACACCTTTTGATCAATGGAAGAGAACAGCATTAAGTGCTAAGTAAGTGAGAAAATTATGACACTGTTTTTTCTATGAATAATATGTAATTATCATAGATAGTTTTAATTTATATTCGACCGAATCGCTTTCAGATATTTGCAAATACAGAGAAAAATAATTGCAAGCAGCAGTGCTCATTGGAAAGATACGCAACACGTTATAGGAGATTTTTACGTTAACGCTGAAGAATATGACGGAATCAGCGAGTGGGTTGGCAATTGCGGATTGACGAGTACAATTCATTCTATCAAGTGGATAACGGTTAACGTTACGCACAAAATTCTTCATTCACAGACTGCGGATACTCGTATATTAATCAAATACCATCCGGACAAAGTAATCGATGCATGGAGTATTTGGCATTTAGATAAAGAATCCGATACAGTCTTTAATTTGACTGGAAATCTACACTTTGAGTTACCCTTAGCGAATTATAGAAAATGTGATATAAAGAGTCAACTGCGTTTTATACCAGACTGGAAGATAATAGGTGCAGCTACCATGGATCTTGATAAACGAAGATACACTGGAAATCTACTTGGAGATCTTCGTCACATAAAAGAATCAATGCTTCAACTTAATTTAACAACACCGATAGAAAAATATGCTTTCGTTAAGGCGAGATTTGGTTTGTCGGAAAGTAATAGACACATTGTAGCTGAAATCGTTAATCCAAACGGTGCTTTGGGTTTTGAAGCTATCTGTCAATTATTTACGGCATCATATGATTTCAATGTAAAGCTATTACTGGCCACACCAATAGATATTCTTCAAAAATCACTATTAGTAGCGAAACTTAATAAACAGGAGGCTGATTTTAGAATTGCATATAACAATATGACAGCCGGATTTCAGGGTGTTTGGTATTACAATAATATTACAGACTTTCACTATACCTATAAACTCTTCACACCTATTTACGGTCTCCAAGAAAGTGGAGTTACCGCAAAATTGGTGTTACTTCATACGGAACCCGATGAAAAGTTATTCTTAAATACAGAATTTTCTGTAAATTTGGCGGAAGTTAAACTCGGTGTATATGCCACAGCTGGACCTAAACCACCTCCGCTTCGTATTCCTATTAAAGTGAAAATTTTGCCAACAATAAGCGTTACAAATATAAAAGAGGATTCTTTGACAGAAAATGAAGAAGAAGAAGAAGAAGAGGAAGAAGAAGATGACGAAAATAATTTTTATTGGCACGGCGAACTTACAGTAAGAATTATTATTCTTTGATAAAGAATAATAACATCTTTAATAATTTTAATCAACAAATCTTATTATTTTATACAGATTTGGCCTGTTATAATGGAGCCTGTAATGTTAAAATTGGATATCGATGCAGAAGGATATGGTTATAAAACAAATGGTTTTTTGATCATTCCACCGAGACAGATTAACTTTGATGATTATTTTTGGATGGAAGACGTGTTTAATATTAAAAATGAACTTTATATAGATACTCCTTTCAATGCTGCTCAAGAGATTACGTCGTCGTATATTTTTAAAATAGATATGGAAAAATCGATTTATTTAATGCAGATGGATGTTAATGTCAAAAATAATATTACATGGGTGAAGGTTTGTTATTATTAATAATTATTACTCATTTTAACTGTGACGTTGATATAATAAATAATTATATAATATAGAGTGGACTAAATGTAAATTATACGTACCAAGAAGAAGAGAATGATTGGAGAACGCATACAATAAAGTTTAATATAACGACGCCATTAAAATTCTTAAAATCGATCGATACAAAGGCCGTTATTGATATCGATGAAAATTTGTATAAAACAAATATTAATCTTCGTACCGAAGATAGTATCATTGATTTCTTAGGATCTGTTGAGGTAGCAAATATTGAGAGACATACATTTTAAACAAAGGTACTTACATAAACTAAACTTATATTTGAAAAACTAAATTTTTTTAATAAATAGGCGGAGGATTCTTTTATGGATGCTATGCTCATCATTCGCGTTGATAGTCCAGTATTGGTAATACCAAAAACTAAGTTAATGTTAAAGAAAAATTTCATCGACAAGAAAAAACAATTTGAGTTTGGTACTATGATAGATGCTCCTGTGCGAAAATCTGTAAGTATATATAAAAAGAAACTTATAATATTATAACAATCTAACATTTTGATATCTATTTAGTCGAAAGTACAAGCATATTGGCTAATAGAAGATAGAAACTACGTCAAAGCATTTGTATCGTTAGAAACTTGGATTGAGTTACTAAAAAAATTGGAAATCGATGTATTATACGTTAATACAATTAATTCGAACAACACATTGAATCTAAACGTAAACTTAACGCACAATACCAATCAAGAATTTAAACTTGTCAGTAATTACGATAAAGGTGCCGTCAAAGCTGATATATATACACCTTTAATTTCTAAAAAACATCTACAATTTCAAGGTGATGTGATAAAGAAAAATGACAGCTTATATACTCTAGAGGGAAAACTGAAAAATCTCGAGGATTTGAAAGTATACGATGTTTTTATGAATACGATTGTACAAAAGAATACATTGTCAAGTGTAAGCATGCAGTTACGACCACAAGGGGATACTACCAACATTAATGAAATTAATTTGAAGTTAATTCGAAAAAAATACGAATTGAGTTTTATTGCTGATAGTCGCTTTTTCAATACTTCCGTCGATATGAATGTAATTAATGCTTTGAATTGGGACGTCAGAGCACAAGGTAGAAACAAACAAAATAATACGAATTATGAATTAACGACATTCATGAACGTTCAAGTAAATGGTAATACTAGCTTGTACGTACATGGTTCTACACCTTGGAAAGAGATAGAAAGCTTGACATTGGATGGAAATATATTTTTGACCAACAACAGTGGCATGATTAAAGCGAATCATCATTTAAATGACGATCGTTATTATGCGACATTGCAATGGAAGTTAGTGTATATGATAGATATGTTTGGGAAAATTGTAGCAGGATACGAAATAGATGGTCATGATACAAAAGACGTAGATGCACAGATATTCTTCAGAAATCCCAAACGATCATTTCGTAATTTTGATACTGGATTTGATATAGATATCGATCACGAACGATGGAAATTTGGTAGCAATGCTAGCATTGGTTTTCGAAATCATGAGAATATTGATGCGGTATTCATTGTTAGGCTTCCTCCACCGGATAACGACAATCATCGTTTCTTGTTCAGCTATCATGCTAATAAAGGGGTTCAAGATATGTCTTACGTTATAGGATATAATGCTCTTCAAGCAAAAACTAATTATGCATCTGACGGTTCGGTTCGTGTATTCATTATTTTACTATTTCTTTGATATTGTCATTAATATTGCAAGTTATCGATTATTAATAAATAATTATTTACTACCAACAGCTTCGAGTTGCATCTCGAGACATCGACGGACACTTACGTCTAACCTGGGGAATGTTACCTAATCAAACTGCAAATAATTTGTTCAATATGACCTTTGATAAGCAAGAAATAGAACTAAAGTATTCGCTCTTTTCGCCGAAATATCTGCAAGAAGAGACACTTGTAATTCTATTCAATTACGATGCCAAATCGGATCAGTGCAATCTCATCGACGTCAATGTATTTTTACCTGTGAGGAAACGTATTGGTACGGCAAGAATATCGTATGAAAATCTAGCGAATATCAATGGCACTATCAATGCTACCACGCCGATACCAAACTTCTCTTATGTTGGTTGCAACTTCATCGTTTTTACGACCTTGTAAGTAAATTAGTACAAAACGTTTTACAACTTAAAAAATTTATTGTGTTTTTATTTTTCAGAAAACAGAATAAGAGATTTATCGAATTTTTCTGGCCTAATAATACTGCTCTTTTAAATTCAGACTACTCGTATCAAAGTGTGAAACTTAATTCCACCTTAGATGGTATCTTCCAATTAGAGATTCCTTTAAATACACGTCATGTTGGTCACCTAACTTATGGTTATAAGAAACATCCTCAGATTACCAACGGATATTCTACATTGACATACAATCAGCAAACGATATTCCATGCAGATTATAATTCAAAGAGTCAATCTAGAGCAGGTTTCGAAAAAGATCATATCCAAATAAAAATAGAGAATACCTTTAAACCGATAGGTATTATTTATATAAATCAGTATGAATATAGTGGAGGGAACGAGGGTACAAATTATCCAACGGTTGAGATCAAATACGTGAACATCTACCAATTGAACAACGTGTCGGCATTTAATATTTCTGGTGAATCTAGAATCAAGACGATGCATACTGGTCAGGATATAGATTTAAAGGCGATGCATTCGAATCGTACGATTCAGCTAAAAACTAATTACAAAATATTGTCGGGAGAATTTGATCAGTATACTTGGTTGAGTTTAGCAAAGGATGCTTGGATATCGTATCACGTAAACATCCTTAATAAAACTACCGAGGATGTGGACACTCAATTCTTACTTCTCAATTTGGTGTATCCTCAAAGAAATTTTACGTTCGACGGTTCTTATAGAATTACGAGTGAAGAGATCAATTCTGAGGCAAAACTAGAATGGGATCAAGATAAGGAACGAGCTCGTACGATAGGTGTTGGTTTCGATTGGAAAAACATTACATCTACAAAAATGCTTGCACAACAGCAAGCTGTTCTAAGCTTGAAACATCCAAGTTTCGCCAAAGAAGTAACTTTCAAGGGTGAACTTTTAAAAAGAAATATCAGAGATTTATTGAACTTGGCTTTGGTCGTTGACTATTCTATAAATCCGGATAAACTTTTGGAATTTTTTATAATGATAAAAGACGAGAGTGATTTACCAAACGATAGAAAGTACGTGTACAGTATATCGGGAAAACATCCAAAAACTGAACTAGATCTTAATATCGAAGGTTTCTTCCACAAACACAAATTCGTTTACGTAGAAACGGAAAATCATGGTAAGTATAAACGCAGTTTCCTACCCGAAGAAATAGGACAATTAAGTGGTCGTGTGGACGTTGAACGAAAGGAAGTCATATTTCATCGTAAAAACAACGATATGGTAAAATACTTGAAAGTGAGATATTATAATACGGAACCGCAATATGTTATAAACGGTACTATTATAAATACACCCGATCTCAACGCTACCGGATTTTTCTTCTTCGATCCAGAAGATAAATTTACTTGGATGATGGTCAATTATACACCTGGTAAGTTAAAAAACAAAACGGGACGAAATGAAGAGATTAAATCTAACTGCATTTCAATAATTTATATATTGTCTCAGATGCTGTACAGAGTTTAAGAATGTACGGCAAAATACCAGATGCTCGAAATGCTGTTTTCAATATATGGAGAACTTACGATGACGATCTCAACGTGTACGACGTTTCCTTTTATTTGAAATTAAATCATTCTAGGCTAGTTACTTCCACTTTAAAGTGGAGACCCGAACTCAAACACGACATAACAGTAAAGATCTCAATTACATTTCATAATATAATTTAAATGATTTTATAAATGATTTTTATGTATATATATCTTTTTTAGAATGCCATAAAAACGACAATCTTAGAAATGTATGAAGGTATTAATAAGGATGCTGAATACTGGAAACAATATATTAAGAGTGAGAGTGTAAGTATTATTTCGAACGTGTGGGAGGATGCTCAAGAAGAACTTCAAGAATTTGTTGACGATTGGAAGTAAGTATCGGAAAAGATTCTGCTTGTTAATTGAAAGCTTATTATATAAAAAATGTATTACAAAAATTGGAACGTTGTTACAGCGACTTGAAACAACTTGAGACGGATTTCGAAAACTTGAAATTGTACCTTAACGATTCGTACAATGCCAATGACTTTTATGTAAAAGATATCGTTACTTTTGGTGTATATATCATAGATGAACTATCCTTACGTAGCCACATACAATCATTGCCAAATATTTTAAATGAAATTTGGGAAATAATGGGCGAATCTGGCGAAGCTATAAGAAACTCTTTACTCTGGATCATCGAAACAATAAAAAATGCTTATAACAAGGTCACCGAGATCATAGCTGCTATACTTAGAGGCGATTCTATGTCGCAATTGGCCGATATAATTGAGAAATTAATAGAGAAATATGATATGATCATCAAGAACATTCACGTGTCCTTTATCCAATATGTAGAAAATCTTTGGGATAATATCTCATCGTCGATCTCAGAACAATGGAATAAATTTTTAAAGCTCATGGAACCGTTATTCATTCGGCTGCTACATTATATCGAAACGATGGCTTGGAAAATTAGCAAAGAGGTCGTTGACTTCCTTTACAACCGCAAAAACGAGATCATTGCTTCACCGTATTTCGACAGATTTACGAACTTTACTCAAGATATTGATAGATTTTACAAAGACATCAAAGGGAATAACATAATTACTAATATAGAGAAATATTCTGGCTTGGTGATACGATTTTTAAAAGAAAGATATTTCGCTTTTGTACCTTTTGGTAAAGAATTAAAGGATGTCATTGATGAAATCATAGTCGAATTGAAGGAATTGAAGAAGTTACCGACCGTCCATTATACCTTGGAAAAAATGCAACAAGTATACGATAAAATGAACTACTTTTACAACTATTTAGAAATTCGAGTTAAAATAGAATATCTTATTAGATTTGCTCACGCCAAGTTGATCGATATAAGCCAGACAGCGCTCCAAGCTGAAAGTCGTTATAGAGAAGCTAAAACAAAGTTTCTCTTTGATCCGAATCAAGGTTTAATGTGTCTCGAACAGAAACTTCCTATGTCTTGGCATGCATTTAATCAAACACCTGAATTTCAAGAAATCCCTGAATACAGAGCGATCATTGATATGGGATCGTATTTTGTAACATCCAATACTACGTTCTGGAGTCTTTATTATCAATACAAACCGTATACCGAGCCTTCGAATTGGCTGCCACCGTTCAAAGGTAAATTCGTTATATCACATCGACAAATAAAATATATTTCATTTACTTTAATTTTTACAGCACAAGCAATGATAATCGGATCACAACATTTCAAGACATTCGACGGACAACACTTTGATCTCATTGGCTCTTGCACGTATTTGCTTGCTCATGATTTCGTTCGAAATACCTTTGCTATTCTTATTAGATACAATCAAGAATCTAATAAATTGACCCATGATATCATCGTTCTAATCGACAAAAACGAGATCGAGATAGATATCTTCAACGATGTTAGTATTACAAATACAAACATCAAATATAAAAACTAAATTATAACAAAGCTTTATAACGTTGTCTTATCTTGCAGGTGGTAAGATTGAATTCGAATACATCCTCGGAATCAAAAAGTAATCTTCCTCTCCCGATAGAATTAGAGAATGGCACGACGTATGTGTATCAACAGGATAATATAGTAACGATTGAACGTAAAAGAGATCAATTGCGATTAGAATGTAATCTTAAATTCGACTTGTGTACGTTGGAATTATCTGGCTGGTATTATGGGAAAACAGCGGGTCTTCTTGGCACGATGAATAACGAAAAGATAGACGATTCTATTACATCGTCGGGTATAATGACAAAAGATATAGATCGTTTTGCTCAAAGTTGGTCTATCGAAAATAGCTGCACGAAAAAAGTGTATTCTCCGAACAACACCGAAGGAACGAACGATCACATCTCGTCATTTTGCAGAGAACTTTTCGTCAATCAAACTTCGGAATTTAGTTCATGTTTCGCTGTTTTCGATCCAAAGGAATATGCTAAAATGTGCTTAAGCAGTACTACGGAATCCGAGGCATGTACAATCGCTATAGCGTATATGCAAGTCTGCGTTTTTTACAACACATATTTGAGAATTCCCGATAGATGTACAACTTGTACTATGATAAACGGTAGTCAACTAGCCGAGGGTGAATTTCGAAAATTAGAAGACAATACGATACCAAAGTCAACGGACATCGTTTTCATTGTAGAGGCAAAAGAATGTAATCGTGGTATAAGGCAAAATCGTAGTATCGAACAACTGGTGAATCAGATGAACAAAGAACTCAAGGACAAAGGACTTGTTTCGAATCGTTGGTCACTCGTAACTTTTGGTGGCCATGGAGTTCACGATCAGCCAAGAAGCGTAATTCTCGACGGTCAAGTTTTTACGAAAAATTTAATGCGCTTTATCGATTATTTCGATCATATACCAATTAGCAATGGTAATCAGGATATATTCGCGGCAATTGGTTTTGCTTCACAACTCGTCTTTAGAGCCGGAGTTTCTAAGACTTTCATTTTGTTACCATGTTCCCATTGCGAACCAGAAAATCAAACGGTACGTATGAAATATATTTATATTGTGTGTGTTATATCTATAACGAGATATAATTATATGAAAAGTATTTAAAATGAAAAATTCTATTTTCGTCTTCAGTTGGATTATGCCGTAGTACATCAAGTATTGCTAGAACACGATATCGTATTACACATATTAATGGACGGTGATTTCCAATTTGAAAAGGAGAGACTTAACAAAATTTTTTATGGATTCGATGCGAGTAAATCTTATACAAAGAAAGATGCGAGAATTTTAACGGGTGACGCAGATTTAAGGAGGCAAGTGAAATCGATGAAAAATGTTCTAGGTTATTGTACACCACTTTCCTTAGAGACTAATGGAACTATATTCAGTGGAGATAAATTACGTTTTGATAAGCTCGTTTCGATAAAAAAATTTGTTACCGTATTTTCTAAGAGGATAGCGCACACTGCTCTTCCACGATCGTGTCAGCACTGCGAATGCACGGCTGATAATAATGGGATCACTAAAACAGAATGTATGCCTTGCGTATACCCAACACCTGTTACAGTGGATTACGTGAGTATATATAACACGTTGCATTCGATCGAATAATACAAACGAATTATGAACGTTATTTTTTATTTACCAGGAAACTTTTAACGTAAATGAAACATTATCAGCTATGCAGCCGTTAGATATAGATTACGGTCAGATCGATATCGAGGATGACTGAAGAAATGTGAAGTGAAAATTCAAATAAATTAAGTAAAGCTTATTCTTTAAATAATATGAGATAGATAACATTTTGTATGTAATTATATTTATTCGTAACATTGTAAAAACAAGAAAAGTTTATTATAATAAATGTATACTTACCTTTGATGTATTAATAGATACGATGACATTATCGCGCTGGTGAGTGATTAAAGTATTTCGATGAATTGACGTGGCTCAAACTCTTACATCTTTTTAATCTTAAATAAAATTGGGGGATAAAATCATAATATACAAAAACAAACATCGTATCAATATATAAAACTTCTGTTTATATATTATCTATATATATATATATATATATATATATATATAATATTAGAGGCATTTTATCTAAACATAACGTGAATCAAAAATATGACAATCGATTCGCGTTAAGTTCCTCTTTTACCTTTTATGTTTACATATCTGTAAACTGAAAAATGGCGAGTATATTTGTAATTGAATTATAATATGCTACTATAGAAATAGAAATAAAATTTACAAAGACATTCCGTCTTTCAAAAACGTAACGATTATATGAATTAAAGAAAAAGGTAAACAAATTTTCGAATCTCTTTTAAAAATAGTTACAGTGGACTGACTTTCACTCTTATATAGTTATAAAAAGGGAGAATTAATTAAACTGGCAATACGAGCTAATGCCAGTTATTTTGGCCACTATAGTAACAATATTAACCGAACATGTAGAAAAAAGGTCACCTGGAGTCATGAGCTTGCAGATGATTAGGTGCATCTGCAAATGTAAATTTCAATTTATAGGCTTCTGCAACCAAAATACCTATTTCTGAGTCTGTCCAGTTTTGTGTAGGCAAGTTCTGTAGCATCAACATCAAGCCCTATATTTAAAATAACTCTTAATTATAAGGTACCACGATCAACGATATTAAGTCATAAAAATGTGTCGATATTTTTTTCTGCGTTATGAAGCAATACGAGTTAAACTTGCCTGAAAATCAGGTTGTAAGAGTAAGTGACGTCTCCAACGAAGAAGAAAAGCTGCACATACGTAAAGTTGGAACGAAGCAAATCGATCGGACTCTGCTAAGTAGGTATCCCATAGACGAATTGTACAATGCAATGGAATTTCCCTGGTTAATAAATTATTCATCCATCGAAAAGAAAATTGTAAATAATCTATTCCATGTTGATGGAGATGTTGATGTAAAGGAGCTATAATAGAAAATGTTCGTAATATTTATAGCTTATAAGAAGTTCGTGTTTTATATTTATCATAAAACAAATACCATCGATCCTTTGAATAAGTTCCTTTAATTGATTCACTTTATGTTGTATTCCTAATTGGGCGAATATATAATTATCTTGAATACCATCGAGAAACTTTGATAAACACCAAAAACTATCTGCTTCGATAATATCACGTTGTTCTTTTTTTAAAGATGCCAAATCATAATTTTCTATATCTTGCCAAGCTGATACTGGTATAGCCTCTTGCAAAAATACTAAGAAGAAGGGAGTAACAAGGTCGTTCATACCCTACAATATCAAAACTAAAATCAATATTTAAATGTTTTTAGAATATAATAATATAATATTTAAAATATGATAGTAACATAACTGTAACATATTATGAAGCAACATTCAATCATAATATAATATTCATATTTATTAATATACCTGCACATAGCCAGAAGCTGGATGTCGAATAGCCCATATATAAAGTATTCTTTCAAAAATTAATTGTACAGTTGTTTGTTGAAATAATGAGATAAGGGGTGACATTCTTGGAATATCAATATGAATTTGACGATATGTATCCTGGAATCCTTCATCTCTTTCCACATCATAATACTGTTTTACTAGATTCCAATAATCTAAACGTTTACGTTCTAAGACATGTTGCCTCCTTTCTATATTTGCTGGAAGATATTCCTGTGTATAATAAAGAATAATTTAATATTTATTTTTATGGGGTATACATAAAAAGATAAATGTACGGTATAGATTACCTGTCTTACTTACAGACAATAATCTCCAGGTAACAGATCGTAATTTTGCTGGGACCCCTGACCACGATAACTGTCTTAATTCTTCTAAATTTAATACAGATGCATCCAAAAGAGATTGAAATTTATCTATTTTACTTTCTCCATCTAAAAATAATAACATATATATGGATACATAATTAAGTTAGAAATGATCTGTATTTTTTTCTTACCTTGTTCTTTTGAAGGTATAAAAAATTTTGTAGAAGAATTTGTTTGTCTTAATGGAAGTGGTCTACCAGGAAATTGCGTTGGCCTATGTTGGGGAGAAGTATTCTGACCAAATTTGAAATCAGAATTTTCTGTAGAATGCTGACTGTTATTAATTTGAGGATAAACAGACAAGTTAGCATTCCTTAGATGCAATGGCTGGACAGCTAATCTTTGGAGAGCCTCTGCTTTTTTTTCTTCAGGAATGATTTCTTGAGTTCGCTGGACTAATTTAGGATTTGTTTGTAATTCTTTGCTTGCAGTGCCTGATCTATGACTGTTAATTACACTAAGTGCAGCTGAATGACTAACTCTCTTTGATATTTTTACGTCAGAAACTGTACAGAATTCATCATCTCCAGAATCCCAAGCATCATCCACGCTCTCCTGGAAATCTTGAAAAGATGTAGAACCACTTCCTCCACCTGTACTGCCACCACTACCGACTGAAACTGTACCGGACAAACTGCTGGACGTAATCGTTGTCGTACCTATTTTATCGTGTCTAACATCTTGTTTGGGACTTGGCCTTTAAATAAGTATGGAATCTATTAGATATAAACCACAATTTGTTTAACTGAATTGATATAAAATAAGTTGTATTGATTCAAATATTATATTTTTATATAATATAAGTATAGGTATTACATCTTAAATAAGACATACCTGCCTGGTACAGCTCTAGTATTTTTTTTCCAAAAAGATTGATGTGTCTGAAGAATCTGATTATGATGGCTTTGATTCTCCATTATCTTATGGAATTGGATTAACTGGCACCAGCCACTTTTCCGTAACCACCATAGAAATAACGATTCTTCTTCATTACCTTAAAAACTATTATCGAAATTTACAAAATGAGATTGTCATAAAGAATAAAATGTTATAATGTATTGGTTAAGTATCTATCAGTATCTTTCATGTTATAATAATACATATATTAATTGATTTGTAAAAACATATATAAATATAAACAAGAAAGCTTATAAAACTTATCGATAGAACTATAAGAAATACTTTTATTTTCAGAAACATATGCATAGAAAGATTATTTCATATGGCAGAAACATATTGTAACAACAATTTTATATTCACTGTAACTAATTTAATTGAATTATTTATAAGATCTTGCAATAATCAATGTTAATGTATTTCAAAGAAGGATATGAATTCTCTTGAAAAAAAAAGAAAAAGATTGCTATAGTTTTTCTTCCTGTTTCATTGATGAATTCAAGGAGGTTAGACGTCTCAATGAATTATTTGCATCGATGAATCCAAGTAAAAAGAAGATAAAATGTTTTTAATAACAAAGATATCTTTCATAGCCTTGAGATTATCGTAATTATGCAAATTGTACGGAAAGAGCTAACTACTTTGTTAGTCAATTAATCATTATCTATATACTGTTACATTTACAATTAATTAACGTTTTCATAATGACGTATAAATGATACTGAAGAATAAAAAAACGATCAAATTAAAAGTTGTTTACCATGAATCTCGTATTCAAGTAAGTTCAATCCTATAACCTTTCTGTTCTTGCAATTGTAAAGAAAAAAAAAACTTCTCTCGGTAAGCGTTTAATATTTTTGACGTACAACAATTTCATGCAAGTGCTGCCACCGGAATGCTTCTAATAAACATCGAACGAACTGATCTACGATCTATTCGTTCAACCCGAACCGCGAATAATTCTTTTCTTTGACATTGATGTATAAGATTATTCGTAAAAAAATATATTACTTCCCGATTGCGGCCATTTCAAATAATAGCAGAGTAGCGTGGTAATCATTACGTTCGTCCGTTCACGCCCAGTATAGGTTAACGACGCCACATTAATTCCAGTTTTACATATACTAGCTTTGTTTCACTATATAATCGCTAATTTAAGACATCGTTTCTAACATGCATATCTGCAAAATTTTTTAGACAAAACTCTAAACAATTACGCTACGTAGGTATTTTTTTTTTTTTTCTTTGATCATATTACTCGTTCACTTATATTAATAAAAATTCATTTCTTTGATTCGGCATTTAATCTTAAAGGAAGTATTTAATTTAAAGAAAAATATGAGTTTTAAAACAATTTTCAATTTTTCTTTAGTAAATAATTATTTGGATTAAAAAGAAAATACTACTTATTGCATTTATTTCTGTATTCTTCCGATATAAGCGTTTATATCATACAGTGATTATTAGTTTCAATACATAAGGTTTATCCTGAAAGCTTATTTTCAACAAAAACATTTTCATTCAAACTTTCAAACGAATAAAAATCAATGAATTTCAATTATCTTGGAAAAGTTAAATTACAATATTTCTAAAGTGAAAGATTATACCATATTGACTTTAATACGTGAAATAGATCCTAGTAAATAACAAGAGACATAAACGAGCACATCGTACGTATAAGTACATACAACTTCATTGGTGCACGCGCACCTTTTATACTTAAATGTTAAGTATATGTATTCTGAGTATATGAATATATGTTCTCCTAAGTATGTGTGCGACATTATCCGTGATTCTATATGAAGAAATAGTCTATCACGTGTACTTAGATGTAATGATACTCCCACCTGAATTACTTCTCTTTTTCATTCCGATGCAGAAGCCATATAGAAAAGGATAACAGCTGCTGTTGAAATTTATATAAACGAATATAAAAGAATGAAGTAAACAATATTGATCATATTGTAAACAATATGAATCCAGACTTACATATATAAAAATGTATGTCCGTAACATCGTGTTATATGCGTGAGATAGTAAGAAAACGTTTCTCTCTTAATCTCATATAGAGGCCAACACTCATGCGTCGTTTCTCGAATACGACACGTTTAAACGGGACGACCTAAAATTTAGTCAGTCTAACGCGCGCAGTGATGCGCTTCGTATCATTATATTAATTGATTTGAGTTTTTTTTTCAAACGTTTTATCTATACTATTTATATTAACGAGATATCAATAAAAAAGAAAAAAAAGAAAAAGAAAAAAGAAAGAAAGAAAGGAACACTTGGGGCTAACGTTTTTGCAAAATATTTCTTTGGAAATATTTATATGTAATAAATCTTTATTTCGCCTGGAAGAGTAATCGATTTTACGGTTGAGCAACGGTGAGTAAGGTTTCATTACGAAATTGTCCTTTCCTTTTAACATCGGTTTTTTCCTTTCTTTTCTTTTTGACGTTTTAAATGAAACTTAAAATCGCTCTCTCTTTCTTCCTGTCTTTATCATTTTATCTTTCTCTCCTTGATCCTTCATGCTTATCTTGTAGACACGTCGACTATTATTTTTTTTTATTAATAATTAAATAAATTTGTATTTTTCTTATTAATAATTAAACAAAATGTAGGTCTTCTATATCAACGCATTATATTACTTAACGTAAAGAAATTTTGTGCTATAATGCCGTATTTATATATTTGTTTTTTAATCAGAGATATAAATCTAATGTAAACGTGTTAAAGACATTGATTACAAATGATTTATAAATGTAATATATTTTTTAAAATCAAGTTAAGTTTTTATAATCTTATCTTGCTTAGCCTTATCTCTTTTGCATTTTTTTTTATCCATAAATCAATTTTCTTGTCTATATATCGTACTTAAAAAAAATCATTGTCTTTTATATACCAATATATACAAGTATATTTTCTATATTTTAAAATAAACATATTTTCAATAAACAGTCCTTTATGTTCTATAATTTACCATTCATTTTAATATGATTGTATAGTTGTCACTTTAATAACAAATCATTACTCATTGATTACTTGAAGATAAAGTAATCTAATAAAAAATAGATAGGTCTAACTTTGGAATAACTAAATTTTTTTTGATATATACTAGATATATATTTATATTGAAACATTAAAGATCAAGATGCCTAATAAAAAATTTAAAAAGATTATTTTTATCAGTAGAAAGTCAGAGATATTGCATTTATATACTTTTCATTGTGAAACTAGGCGTTGCTTATAGGATAATGACCTAAAATTGAAGGAGCACACTTGAGAAACCAATCCTATAAAATAAAACTTTCTCCTTTGATTACTCTAAGTTTTTGCATTTAAACATTCTATCTTTGGTCCTATTTAATATATATACATATATATAAATTTACTAAATATGTGATATGTAAATAAGTAAAAAGATTAATAAATGTTTGTGTTTCAAAGTTAATGAAAAATAATTTATATTCTGTTACAGATTTGTTTATTTTCTGATTGAAAAATGTCGGACATTGAGGCAGAAGATGAGGTATGTATATAAATATTAGAGTTAAATATTATATTAATATCGTATTTGCAATACACCATTTAATATATAATATCTATTGTATATTTTTTTAAATTATTAATGTGTATTTTTATAATAATTATCATCACAGTTTCAAGATGCCCAAGAATTTCCAACTACGTAAGTTAAACATATTTATCCATTTTGTGAGTATGCATATATGTTTTTACAATGATAAATATTGCTTTACAGATCTACTTCTATGGATCTAGATACAGCTATTATGGAATCAAGAAAGGCAATTTATTATTTCTTTAATAATGATTTCGATCAAGCAAAAAAGATTATGGAACCATGGGCAAATAGTAGCATGTACCACTCCTTAGGTACAAGCGTCTTTGCATTTCTGGAAGCTATACTTACATTTGAACAAGTATAAAGAATTAATTAATCTAATTTTATTTATTCATATATAATCTATTACTTTATTAATATATTATCATATATATTACTTAGAAATACATTGAGAAAGCATCTGAAGCTTTAAAACAATGTATAAATGTGTGTTCAAAACACCGTAAATATACTACAATTACACAAAACATTGGAAAAATGGTTAAGAAGACCAATTATGGCGCTTATACAATTGGTAATGTATATATTTTTTTTCTTACATGCCATATGTAATCTAATATAATTATCATAAAGCTTTATTTGTAAATAATGCATGTCAGAGTAGCAACTAACATTAGTACAGATTATTGCTATTGTGTAATATATCAGTCCAAAGCATTGACTGGGGAACATATGATAAATTAAATTTGTTAAACATATATATTATAAATATTAAAGTATAACTAATGATTTTTTTGTTCGTGTTCTTTTTACAACATCTAACTTCTCTTTTTCTTCGAGCCTAACATAAAATATACAGCAACCATCAAGCCCACAAGTGTGATTTATCATTAATTTGTAGCATTGACTTTAGCATACATGATAATGTTATTAAGTTAAGAGTAGTGCATGCAAGGAATGATAGAAAATTAATATTGCAGAGGAAGTGCATGCAGAACTCTGCTATGCTGAGTCACTTCTTTTAAAGTCGATGCTCACATTTGTGGAGGACGAGACTCTGGTCAGCTTTGTCAAGGCTGGATTGAAAATTCGTACCTGCTTTCTATCGTACAAGTAAATAAGTCCTAACGCGATAATTATATTTCTTTTTTTATTCCTTTAAAACATCTCTATCTAACTCTCTTTTTTACATTATAGAGAATGTTTAACAATTCTAAATAATCGTAAATGGGAAAATGAAATACAAAAACTTCACTTTGAAAGTGGTGTTCGTATGGGTATTGGCACATTTAATTTGGTATGTAAAGTTATTTGTACGATATAAAAATTTCATCATATAAATAATAATATATTGAAAGATGACAACTATATGATTGGCTTGAAATTACAGATGATTTCTTTATTACCTGCTCGAATTATTAAATTACTGGAATTTATTGGATTTTCTGGTGATAAGGTAATGAGACTTATTTTAATACATTAAAACATACTGTGAGATTTTTTTTATATAGAAATTTAAAAAAATAATTAAAATATTATTTTTAGGAATATGGTATTAATGAATTAGAAGCAGGATATACAGAAAGAAGAGGTCTTCGTCAAATACTATGTGTAATGACATTATTGAGTTATAATTTATATGCTTGTTTTATATTAAGTCATGCAGATGGTAATTTAGATTGGTGTGAAAAAGCATTAGACGAAGAATTAAATTCTTACCCAAATGGTGTATGGTTCCTTTTCTTTAAAGGAAGACTTGAATTAGTAAGAGGAAATATTGAGGATTCTATAGAATGGTATAAAAAGTCTTGGAAAAGTCAAAATGTTTGGCCTCAATTTCATTGCGCTTGTTATTGGGAATTAATGTGGGCTCATTGTATTAAACAACAATGGAGTGAAGCTGCTGACTATGCCAATAAGTTAGCTAATGAATCAAAATGGTCTAGAACAATATACCTTTATCAAAAAGCTACAATTCTTTTAATGCAAAATCCAAATACTGATGAGAAATATATTATAGATAATTTAATGATGCAAGCACCAACTTACAAACAACGCATTGCAGGAAAATCATTACCAATTGAAAAGTTTATTGTAAAAAAGGTAGAACGTTATTTCGCACAGAAAAAGAATTTAATTCTTCCTGTGTTTGAGCTTATGTATCTGTGGAATTTATTTAGGATAATTGGTAAACGAAGGGATTTAATTGTAAATATGTACAAAAAAATCGAGGATGAAGAAAAAGTATTAAATTCAGCACCGTGAGTTTTACCCTCTTCTTTTATTGAAATTTTTCTTTCATATTTGTTTCTAATTATTTAAAATTCTTTTTAGGAAAACAGAATATCATGCAGACAATGAAGCACTTCTTTTACTTTTAAAAGGTGCTTGTCTTCGTCAAATGGGACATCATGCATTATCAGAACATTGTCTAAAACAAGTTATACAGTTAGAAAAGTCTATAAAAGAAGATACTTATCTACTTCCTTATGCCACTGTTGAACTTGCTTTATTAGCAGAAGATCAAGAAGATATTCAAACTGCGGTTTCATATTTGGAAGATGCAAAGTAACTAAATTTTATTAGAAACATGTTATGTATACATGTAATATACAACATTAACTGCAATATTATACTTTTCAGAAAAAATTATACCGGATATCTATTGGAAACAAGATTACATTTTAGAACACATTCGGATATTATGAGATTGACTGGAAAAAAAACTGAAGATCTCATATCAAATAAACAAGAAAATAGAATCCAACAGCAACAAAAAGATAATGCTGTTGTTAATAGTGTTATTAATGACGATTCAAATTCAGATAGTAAAGTGAATGCAAAATTTAGAAATAGTCCAATTGTTACAAGCCTATAAAATTCTATAATCTTTTTAAATAATGTTTATTCTTCTACATATATGCTATTTCTTTTATACTTCAGTGACTGAAGATTAAAAGAATCTATTCAATATTCTCGGCACTATAATTCTATTCGTGGTTAATGTTGTGGTCTACTGTAAAGATTTAGCCTATTTTTTATAGTTAGTAATAAATTATTATATTCTTTCTTATTATGGGCCGAGTGCAAAAGAATTTTCTTTACAACTGTTAATGTGGAATGAAATCGGTAGTGGGAAAAACTATGAAGTAGTTTCATTCATATGTAATCATGTACACAGATAGTGAACAGATATATTGTAATTAAAAGATTTAATAAAATAATTTCTAATGAAACAAAATTGAAGGGAAAGGAGAAAGTAAAATATTCGCTTTATTTGATATGTTATTTGTATCAATTTGTTATTGTATTGTTAATGTTTTTATTATATTTATTACTGTTATTTTTATGCATATTCTTTTATTTATTTCGAGAATCTTTTTACTATTTTTATGTTACACAGGATATGTTATATTTCGGAACTATTTATGTTACATTATATATTTTTTATTTTATAATTTTGTATAGTTTATTTAGTTTGTATTTATATCTTTGTAATCTATAATGTAATTAAATTCGTTTAATTAAAAAATAAATGTCAAATATATGAGTATATCTATTTTATTAAAAAATAAATATATATATATATATAATATATCTTTTATTTTTATGAAATATAAAAAGTTTTCTCACAGTCGATAATTCAGTTTTGTGAGCACGAAATCTTGCGGAACATACATTTACTATCCTATACCATCCTGTATATTATCTGTGGGTGAAGTTGGGTGAAATTAATGTCACTTCAATACACTAGTGTTATTTTAGTGGAGCTGGAACCGCAGGTTTTAAACATTTAATTGTTGATTATTTTTGTAATTGCTAATATAACAGAAAAATTTCATTAATATTTGTAGTAAAATATTAATAATTAGTTATCAATTTTACACCTCATATGACGTCATATTCAAAAAATTAAACAGACACATGTTACACCGGTTCCAATATTTTTTTTTTCTTTTTACGTCAATACATTTACAATTTGTATAATGATTAAAGTTGTTTTCCATATATGTAATGATTTATATCAAAGATTATATCAAATAGTATCGTAATAACTATGTTAATGTACTTACTGAGATAATAATCGTAATATGTAATCTCTTATTGGAATTTCTAACCTTCTATGTAAACCCGGTATTTGAAAAAAATCGTCAAATATTTTTTATCAAAGAATACTTTTCGTTGTTAAATCTCTCAGCTAACAAGTATTTAAAACATTTGATTAAAATTTTACAATAATATACATTTTTTGCTTTTTCTTACTTTGCAGTAATGATGATATAAAAGTTATGATGCAACACTGGAAGATACTTATATAAATATAAAACAACAATAAGAGTAATTTATAAGAAAAAAAATATGTTCCTGGGTAATAGAGTATTTATATATATATATACATATATATGTTAAAAAGTATAGAAGTATTATAATATTATATATATAAGTACTATAATATTATATTTATATTTATATATATTATATTATATATATATATATTATAATACTTTTAAAATATAATATTTATTTGTATAATAAATGTCATTGGAAAATATTAATATGTTATAGATATTAATCAATAGATAGTATCTAATTCACAATGAGCACAAGTATGAGTGATGTACAAGGTTCCTTAAAGGAAGCTCTATATGAAACATTGACAGGAATCTTGTCTCCACATCGAGATATTCGACAAGCAGCTGAACAAAGAATTCAAGCACTCGAAGTTACAGAAGAATTTGGTATTCATCTTACTGAATTCGTGATTGATCCTCATGGTCATTTACCAATTAGGCAATTAGCGTCTATACTTTTAAAGCAGTATGTAGAAACACATTGGACTTCACTAGCTGAAAAATTTAGGCCACCTGAATTAAAACAAGTGACTAAAGAAAGAATTAAAGAGTTGTTACCACTTGGATTATGCGAACCTATTAGTAAGGTACTAGATTCTCTAATACCTTTGTTATAATATATTTTATTATATATAATTTTTTATTTATTTAACATATCTGTCTATTAATTTAGGTACGTACAGCAGTAGCCTACGCAATATCTGGTATAGCACATTGGGATTGGCCTGAAAATTGGTCTGGATTATTTGATATATTAGTTAATTGTTTGAGTGGAGAAAGCGAATATGCTGTTCATGGGGCAATGAGAGTTTTAACAGAATTCACTCGTGATCTTACCGATACTCAATTACCAAATGTTGGTCCTGTTATATTACAAGAGATGTATAGAATCTTTCAGAGTGAGAGTGTAAGTTTACTGAAATATTTTGCAATATTCATTTTATGTTATTGATTTAAAAAAGTATTAAACTTGATATATTATATAGCAATATTCGATCAGAACACGTGGACGTGCAGTTGAAATTTTTACGATCATCACAAATCTCGTAGCTGCTACAGGAATTTATCATAAAGGATTTATAGAACAATATCTGCAACCAGTTATTCCTATGTTTTGTGAAAAATTTGTTCAGTGCCTCCGTGTCTCTAATGGTCCAACAAGTGACAGTGGACTTAAAACTGATATTATCAAAGCCATAAACTGCCTTGTTACAAAGTTACCTAAATATGTATCCAACTTTTTACCTCAAATGTTACCACCGGTTTGGGAAACATTAACTGAAAGTGCAAAGATTTATCAAGAAGAAACAGTAAATGGAACTACAGAAACAAATAATAAAGAAGTAGATTCCGATGGTATGTTAAAAATTGTACAAAATAAAAACCTAATACAGATGTCAGCAATTATTAGTTTTTTATTGTTTTCAGGTGAAATTATTAATTTTAACAATCTTATCATTGCTATATTTGAATTTGTTCATTCTATTATTGAACATAAAAAGTTTTCAAACCTTGTCAACAATTTACTACAGGAAATAATATATTATTTAATCATTTTTATGCAAATAACGGATGAACAGATCGAGTTATGGACAACTAATCCTAATCAATTTGTAGAAGAAGATGATCAGTGTTTGTTCGCTTATAACGTGAGAATATCGGCACAGGAATTCCTAGCAGTAAGTATACAAGATTCGATTGAATTAGAACGGATTATATATAAATATTTTATTCAGGGTGTCATCAGTCATTTCGAGGAAAGAGCAGTGAATGCACTTTGCGAAGCAATTACGCGGCATATTGAAGCTACAAATAGACTACAAGCTGGAGGAGATGATAACAGCAGTATTGAAAATTGGTGGAAAATACATGAATCTTCCATATTAACATTGAGTATTACAAGAGATATAGTGATAGAAAAACAACAAGAAGGATTATTGCAATTTGATATTATTAGATTTATGGATACTGTTGTGTTAAATAATTTGAATGATTCAAGTAATGAAAATATTGTTTAAACGCAATTATGTTAAAAGACGTAATTTAATTTTCATATTATTTTATTTACACAATATTTATTTTTTGTAGGTGCGCCACCATTACTTCTTGGTCGTTGTTTATGCGTCGGTGGAAGGTATGCTCAATTAATGCCACCTGAAATGAGCTCAAGATTTCTAGAAGCAACAGTTAATGGCTTACAAGAAAATCAACCGTCATGTATTCGTATAAGCGCCGTTAAAGCTATCTATTGGTTTTGTGAGATATCCTGTGCAGATGCTAATAATCCTACTAATAATATTATCAGATCTCACTTACCTAATATATTTCAAGGATTGTTTAATTTATCTAGTCAAGCATCTACGGAAGTTCTAATATTAGTCATGGAAACATTTCAAACAGTAATATCGGTAATTATAATAGCAAAATATTTACCATACTCACAATATATATCTTTTTTTATTTCAAGTTAGAATACATTTTAAAATTCATTTAAATTTTACAGTTGGATAAAGCATTTACTGCTTCTGTAGAAAATAAAATATGTCCATTAACGATTGCAGTTTTTTTAAAGTTTCATAGTGATCCAGTAATATTAGATTTATGTCAGAATATATTTAAAGAATTAACTCAAAATTCTAATTGCATCGAACCTCTGCAAACTCGTTTAATACCAACTTTAGTGAGTATGATGGCTGTTACGCCTATGGATAAATCGAAGGATGGTATGCGAATTTCTGTGTAAATACATAGTATGTATTTATTCCGGAAATATATTAATGTTTATTTTTATTAGAGGGAGCTCGCGGGGTAGCTTTGGATATCTTACAAGTTCTCGTTCAATATTCACCAAGACCATTAAGTAATGCTTTGATTGAAACTGCCTTTCCTGCTGCTTGTCATTGCATTCTTAATTCCGAAGATAATGGGACACTACAAAGTGGAGGAGAAGTGATACGTACGTATTTATCTGTGGCTGCACGCCAAGTCACTACTCATAGAGACAGCGATGGTCAAACTGGATTACAATATATCTTGCAAATAATTGCACAGTTATTAAATCCTCAGGTAATATTGTAACATAAATATTGTATTTTTTAATTCGCGATGAAATATCTATTGAAATAGTAACTTGTTATATATTTATAGTCTAGCGAATTCACAGCAACCTTCGTTGGCCGTTTAGTAACGACTTTGATACGAAACGTTGGAAGTACATTGGGAGAAAATCTTGATCTGTTATTAAAAGCTGTTCTTAGTAAAATGCAAAGGGCTGAAACATTAACAGTCATGCAAAGTTTGATCATGATATATGCACATCTTATAAATACAGAGTTTGATGCTGTTTTAAATTTCTTGTCAACGGTACCTGGCCCCACTGGGCAAAGTGCTCTTGCCTTTGTGTTGTCTGAATGGGTTAGCAGACAACATCTTTTTTTTGGTAGATATGAACGTAAAGTAGCTACTGTAGCATTATGTAAGATACTGGAACATGGTGTGACACACGATGACTCTAGATTGAAAGAAATCACTGTAAAAGGGGACCAAATATTTTCTGGTAAGGAATTAATTGAGTATTATTCTCTTTGAGTAAACTACAAAGTAAAATATTTTATTTATCATGATTGTATTGTTTTCATTTGATCTTTATTGGAATAAATAAAAAAGAAATGTTCGTTCGTGCGCGTGCATACCTAAGCGTATATACACACTTGTATATATGTACTTTGTATATAGGAAATGAAGCTGGTGTAAGGACCAGAAGTAAAGCAGAAGCACAACCTTTTCAATGGACTACCGTGCCTGTTCTTGTTAAGATCTTTAAATTAATAATTAATGAACTGTCAAATGATATCGAAATAATTAATGCCACTCAAGAAAGTGAGGTATGCATATCTATTATAATTATAGATAAAATAGATAATAAGCCTATTTAAATTTATTCAAATGTTATCAAAAATAGAATTTAACATGTAATATTAATATGAAACATTGAATTTTCAGGTATCCGATGACGATGATGACGATACTGAAGGAAATGAAACTTTAATAGATCCAGGAAATGAATCTACTTTATTACGTAAGATTTTATGAAGTTTAAATTGTTTTGATTCATTTTATATAATGTATTTTCTTCTGTATGTGTACAGGGTTACAATTTGCTTATGTATGTAACTGAATAAGTCTACACATATACATATTAATAATTTTCTTTTTTTTATACGCAGACATAGAAGGGGAAGAAGATGATAATGAAGAGGAAGAAGATCCAGATCTTCTGCAAGATTCCATTTATCATTTAAATCTTGGCCAATATTTACGAGATTTTCTTTCCAATTTTTCAACCCATCATTGTTTTCCTGTATACATTCAACATCTTAATAATCCAGAGCGCAAAGTCTTGAACACTTTAAATATTAATTCAACATATATGTAACAGATTGTTGATATAATAATAATGATACAATTTTTCTATTTGATAAAGGATTATTAAAACAACTTTTGTTTTTCTGAGTTACTTACTTTCTGTAGCGATTAATATCTTTTCCATAAATTTTTATGTTTCTTTTTTATGTAGAGAATAATAATATGTACGTATACTTTGCAAGTAAAATTCGTATATTCCCGCGCGAAATTGGAAGATGCGCAAGACGTTACTGCGCAAATACTACTTTGACGCTTCATTGTATGCATGATGCGTAACAGAATCAGATATAAGTAAGATCGATACTTTTGACAAAGATTTGATTATATTTCATTTGAACAATATTTTTAATTATTTTATATTATCAAAATGGAAATGGAAGATGCTGAAAATTTATCAAAGCCGACGGGAACTACTCGAATTGAAAAAAATCCTGTTGACTATGACGAAGACAGAGTAAGGTTAGAATATTTTCGGTTGTGTCAAATGTCAAATTTTGAATATAATAATTTTGTTTGTATCTTGGATTTTAATTCTTTAGTTTCCTTTTGTATCGCGTGATGCTCGAATAAAAAATCAACGTTCAACAAGTCGAAGTTAACAAACATCATATTTGACTCAACCTATTAAGTAAAGTAATTTCAGCAAATAATTTCCATTAATACCATTATTTCAGATGCATGAGATGACAGCTTCTTATTCGGAAATATCATTCGATTCGCAATCTTCTCCGCCAGTTTCTGAGTTAAGGTCGCTCATCGAATCTCCTGATATAGATGGAAAATATTTGGGAGAATGTCTAGAAAAGATGAATGGGATCGGAAATAGGCCAGACCAATTAGATTTAAGAAGTAGAGATTCTAGTCCAAACGAAGAAGAGGATTTAGATCCACCAAGTTATCATAAAGCTATGGGTTATTTACAATTGGAAGGAACGGTAATGCAGGATGGAGATATGGTTTTATTTGTAACGGAAGACTTGGAAAATAAGATTAAATTGTCCAGTCCGGTTACAAAAAAGGGAGAAACTCCTTCTTTCCCAGGATCACGAAGTTCCACTCCTTGTTTATATAGACAAGCATTAACGCCACAGTTACCTTTATTGGATCATAACGTATTAAACGAATTAGAAATGGAAGCGAGAAAGATAGCTACTTCTGTTGATGCTCTTACAGAAAATCTTGCTGCTATTTTACACAGTGTATGTAATTTTTTAATTTACTTTACCAATGAATCGAACAATCTGTGATAATATAAAATTATAATCTTTACAGGCATCTGCGCTTACGGTAGGTTGTTTGGAAACTTATAGAGATGCAGTATGTAAGACTTGCGATGCCGTAGATCACAATATAAAATCCATGTATCAATTAATGGCAAAATGCGAAGAATTATCAAAATATATGGCACCGATTTATAAGTTGGCAGAGCAAATGTAAGTATTTATGTATTATTAACAAAAAGACATCATATTTATGAATGAAAAATTATCATTTTTAAATTGACGTATAAATTGTATCACATCGTACGAAATTGAAGTTTAAGTTTCGATCGTATATCCGTTTTTATCCATTTGTTTGATTACGGATCATTTTGAAACGAGACTTAATGAAGATGAAAGATTAAATGAAGAAAGGACAGATGCCATGGTAAATGAAAAATAAAAGTTGTTTCAGTTAATTTCGTTGCAACGATTTCTATAAATATTAAAACAGATCAAACAGTCATTTCGCTCTGTATGCATAGTCTCGTATTCGCCGGCTCACTATACCGAACCCGTTTCGCTTGCGTTTCAGTAAGGAGATGAAGAGGATGCTGGAACTGTTTGAGAGCGCAATGAATTTGTAAAGATAGAAGCCACCTTATGACATCAACTTCTTGTTTTTTTAAGCGGTGCAGTTTCTCAAACGCTTTTGTGATCGTTCTTTGTGAACTCGTAAAAAATCGATATCGTTGACAACATTTATCTTGTTAGATTCATCGAAATAGTTAAAATGATCATTTTCTACTTATCGATCATTCATTGTTATTAATTATAGAGCTGGTAATATTAGATTCGTCACAAGATAGATCGATTATTTTAAACTAACAATAAGATTAGTGTCGTTATATCATCATAAATTCGTCAGGATATGTATATGATTTATTTATAGATTAATCCTTGTTACATTGTACAAATTGTTATATCATGCGATTGTTTTGTTATACGAATAAACGATGATCAGATGTACACGAAAGGTACGCTTAACACGTTGGATGTCGGACTATTTTCACGTGATTCAACGTGTTAAAGAACTTTTTCTCGATCTTCATCAACGTTCTTGTTGACCGTGGTCAACTCTTTGGCTATGGTCAAAAAGGGAAGTAGGAAGGAGGGAGAAAAAAGGGCTGACTCGTGCGCACGAGACGGCATAATGACCGACGATAAATAAAAGATGGTGCGGCAGATAGCTGCCCTGTTTTACCTCGACCCGCTTTTACGAAACCCGATCGTCTCACGGCCACCCTTTGCCGAGCGTTACCGCGAACTTCAAACCGACGTGATTACGTATGCGATTGCGTGTTTGCTGCGTGCATTTCAAAAAGATATCGTCAAGTCAACGCACTTTTGGAAACTAATCTCTTCTCGACGAGATCTGCTCTTTCTAAGAAAGTTTGGAGCAAAGAAAGAAGCAGAATAAAAAACAAAAAAAGAAAAGAAAAAAGAAACGAGAGTTACGTATATATCCTTGAGAACGATGACATCTTCCTTTCTTCGAAGCTTGATCGCAAAGTTATTCATTTCGTCGTCTTTGATCATTTCCCGTTAGACTCTTCGCAGTTTCTTATCGTTAGCAAATTACTTGGAGCTTGGGAGTACATTCTCTTGAGGGATGTAAGGTCGATGAGAAGCGAAGAGAGAAAGAGAAAGAGAGAAAAAAAGAGTCAGAAAGAACTAAAGACAGAAATACGTTTGGCAATACGTACTACGAGGAGAAGCTATGGTGAAAGAAAATGAAACAAACGGGAACACGTGACTGCGTCGTCGCACAAATACCGCCAAATTCCAGTGTTCGCCTCTCGCATCGGTTAGCTTGTGCGAACATACGAATCGCAAGATTGCGGCGATGTCGGAGATGCAGAAAAGGTAAACTACAAATGCTCGACAGATCACAGGCCGCTAATTAAAAATCTCCTCGTCACCACGAAAGCTTTCCTCTTTTGGTAAGAGACAGAAGTATATCTACCCCTTTTCGTTTTCTTTTTCTCTCTCGTTCTATCTTCAACGCTCTCCTACATCCTACTACCCACTCTTTTCGAAAGCTGCTCACGGCAAAAGGCAAGAAACCGTCTGTTATCTTCGGTTCCTTTTCTTTCTTCGTCCCTTTTATCTTCTAGTCTTTTTCGCACGTGTTTTTCACCATCATCGTAGATCGCGTATCCGAACTCGATGTATGCATGTAAGCGCGTACCTTTGCGTACGTGGTCATTGTCCCTCTATGTTACTTTCTGCCTGTCTCTTTTCTCTTCCGTCTCATTATCCTTAACTAATGAGTTACGACCCCTTTTCGAAGTGCGCGCGTGCATCCGCCCTTGTCTCTTCGTTGCACGCCAATGAGAAAGACAAAGAAAAAAGGATTCTTCTGTGGTTCTGTTTTCTTTTTTTCTGATTTATCCTTACTCGAAGAAACTCCAAGATAAATTCTTTTCGACGTCTTTCTCGATCGATCCTCCAACGTTTTTCAATGCAATGGACAAGGGAGAAAAATGAAGGTAGAAAAATATCGATTTTTTTTCATTCATAGTCGAATGACGAAAAGTTCCGCGCTTTAATTTCCGGATAAAAGAGGATCAACTTTGATATCGATTTTATTACAGTCAATTCCTATCTTACGTTTCCAACTGAACAATTTTTCTATGATTCATACTATTCTCTTTCTCTCTTTTTCTCTTTCCCTTTCTTTTTTACGGGAATCGGCCGATAATCAGGCATCTGTCGTAAAAATGGTTCGTCCGATATACGGAATGCGTACGTATTAGAAAGATCGCAAGTGGTAAAGGAGAACCGTCCGAGGCCAAAATTTCATAATCCCAGTCTTAACAAGAAAAGTTGCATAAAAAGCGACTGAAAAGTTGTGAAGTTTTCCCGCCGCCGTCTCGCTTGTAATCCAGCCGCTCCAACCCTTCCTCATCGCGCCGTCCTCGAAGCCCACTCATAATTACCAAAGTTAATTTGCGAAGCGCGATTTAATTGGTTGGTTCTTGAAGGTTCCTTAAACTTCAGAAAGAGAGAGAGAGAGAGAGTGGGTGTGTGAGTGGGAGTTTTACGAAGGTTTACACTTATTAATGCGACGAAAGGAAGCGAACTCATATACCCTTCTTCTTCCCCTTCTCTTTCTTCTTCTTCTTCTTCTTCTTCTTCTTCTTCTTCCTCCCGAGAGACGCCGGGTCCTTCTCTCTTCTCATGCGCTCGAGTGCCCTTCCTTCCGCGATTTCTTTTTCCCCCCTCGTTTTTTTCTACATTTTCCTACCATCCCATCCTTGAGTATTTCCATCGAGGAAACACCTGCGTCCAGACTGTATTCTCCTTTTCTCTCTCCCTCTCTCTTTCTCTCTCTTCTTTTTTGCTTCGATCTTTCCTTCGTCCTCGATAATCTCTAAAAAGGAGTAGACGAGCATTTAAACGGAGTTGTTCGAATCTACTCTAAAGTGGACGTGTGAGGATTAGTAGAAGCGGTAAAAAGAGAGAGGCGAAATTCGGAGAAAGCGATAGGGAATAATGCAGAAACGACCGAAACCACGAATGCTGCGACTAACGGACGGTCTGTGGTCAGAGGAAAGAGAGATAGAGATAGTGAGAGGGAGAGTAAGAGAAAAAGAGAGAGGAGAAGCAGGTCGGCGAGGTTGGACTGGTCGAAGAAAGGAACGAAAGGAAAGGGAAGAAGAAAAGGGAGGAGAGAAAGAGATAGAGAAAGAGCAGTGCATAGCATAGGGTGCATTGTGCGGACTGCGGACTGCTAGTCGGGCATCGAACTAGAGGAAGGGTCTGCGGCCTCTTTGTTCTTATTCCTTTCCTGTTCTTCGTGTCCTTTCACACTCTCTTTATCTATTTCCTACGTTTCCTTTTACTTTTCCGTCAATCGAATCTGTTTCCTCTTGCTAAAGACGACCTTAACGTTTTTTCACGATAACAATATCGTAAAGAATAATTATACGTAAACTCTTGTTGTATATCGTTCAGCTGTATTTGATCCTCGTATGTAAACAATCGTTGATTACTTATTATTTACATTTTTACGGATGACGATATATAAACGGAAGAAGAGAAATCAATATCTTTGGAAATATCTTCTTCAAAGAATAAATTATAATTATTAATATATAAAATAATTTGTAGTAGCAGTAACTAACCAACGATATTAATAGAAAGAAAGAAGGGTAGGGTAGAGAATACGATGTATAAATAAAATGATAATCCATATAATAGAATATAGACACACACACACACACATATACGTAGATAAAGAAAGTAAATAGAAAAAGATAAAGAAGGATAGAGGAGACATTTTCTTTCTGGACGATTCGCGCGGTCGAACGCCTGTCTCGCGCTCTCGTCCTCGGTAACTCCCCCCACCTCTTAACGCGTCTACCAACGACGACGACGATGGTGGCGCGGTGGTGGGGGTACCGCGCGACTGTCGAGAGACACTCACGCTGGAGTCTCAGTCGACGCCGAGCCGCCACGCGCGTTGGCCTCGTTGCTTCGTTTCGTTTGTGAAAACATCGTCGCGCGAACATTCGATATAAACTCTTCTCCTTCTATCTTTCTCACCTTCTATTTATTAACCTTTGTTTTCGAATTAGATCTACGATCGCGAGGGTGCATCGATAAGAGTTTTCGGTGGAGCCTGATTGGTTCACAGCGATATAATGTTTCATTACTATCTACGCGTTACTACTATTTCCGGTGTCGCGTGAGTGTCGATCGTAAGCGCTCGAAAGACTCGTCGAGCGAGAAGAGGAATGTCCTAAACGTGCGTTGCACGCTTTTGTTTCTATCTCTACCTTTGAATTCACCGGTACTCGTCACCTTTGACCTCCCTCTACTCCCTCTACATCGTACCAAGGAGGATCCATAGGACACAGGATAACCTTTCGACTCGTCTTCTTCTGCTTCTTCCTCTTCGACATGGACTTCGTTATACTTAAGGTAATTTTTTTTAATATTATGGCCAACTTCGCGGTCGAATTTATTTTCTTTTATATATATATATATTATATATATATTGTATATTGTTTGTGTAACGTTAGATTTTCTCGTTACTTCCTTTTCCTGGAACTCTTGAGTGAAATATGATCTCTCTCTTTCTACTTTACCATAGCGTTCGTGGAATTTACCTTTCCAACGTGCAAACTTTACAAACTTTTGTAGTTTTTTTCGATATGTGTTTCTCTCTCTCTCTCTCTCTCTCTCTCTCTCTCTCTTTCTGTTTCTGTTTCTCCCTTTTTCTTTCTCTTTTTTCTTTCTGTCGTTATTATTGTCGTCGTCCTCGTCGTCCTTCTACGTTGTCACCGATACTACGACACGCGTGTCGTACTTCTCTCTTCCTTCTCCTTTTTCTTTCTTTCTTTAACGGTTTTTGCGAAGAATTCGACAAAGAGAAGGATAAAAAGAGTTAGAGTTAGTTTATTTTCTTTTTCTTTCCTACTTTCAACTTTTTTTTTCTTACTAGACAAGGAAGGTTTTTTTACTGGACAGAGAAAGGAAGAAAAAGGAAAGAGATAAACGTAATATAAATTTAACGGAAAGTTCGATAGTATTTTTTCAAATCGCGCGGCATTTTTAACGAGTTTCTTGTGCGTTACGTGTTCTCGAAAGATCATCGTAGAAAGTGTTTCTGCGTTCTTTTAAAAATGTACCGTTGTATTATACGAAAAAGCGAATGGAATGAGTAATGTGATTGTAAGTTCATTTAATAGAAGGAAAAGAAAAAGTTCCTTCGTTTAATCGAAGCAAAAGAAGTTTGTCGAGTGTCGTCGAGCCTTTAACAATAAGACGTCGTTCTTCCCAGAGTTAACCTACAAAAAGAAGAAGTACGGTAAGCGTAAGGAGCGACTAAATTAATTTTTTTTTCGTCGAGTTTTATTTCGCTATACATCTCGAAGAGAACAAATTATGCGTTTTTACATCTAACAGAGTTTGCTACCCTTCGAAATTAACTTATCGTCTCGTCCGATCTCGTCTCTGCTTTTTTTTTTTTCTTTTCTTTTTTCACTTCGTCAAGAAATCTTAGATAGTAGTCATACGTGATTTGAATTCAAAAGATATGTATAATATGTATGTATGTATGTATGTATGTTTCCACAGTTGGAACGTAGATAGAAACTTGATATTATTTTATCTTTTAAATCTGAATCGTCCTATCTTTTTGACTACCGTTGAGGGAACGGAGGATAGAAAGTAGACGAATAAAAAAACGAAACGAAAAAAAAATCGCAGGATGTTTATGGTTATGGGAGACCTGGAAGCAACTTTATC